>NC_057799.1:292493079-292536613 GCF_018294505.1 Triticum aestivum
CCAACTCAAGATGCGTTCCCCCAAAAAGCGATCGGGGCAGGCGGCCCCTTGCGGGGTCGCGCCGAAGTGCCGCCCCCCGTCGTCATGGCCTGGTATCAGAGATGGCGGACAACGGGACGGGGGGACCGGACACCGGTCCCAAGATGGCGGCCCCCGGTGCCCCCGCACCCCCGTTGATGGGCTTACTAGGCGCGCATGGAAGACGCTCGCGCTCGTTCCTCTTGTCGGCATGGACATTGGGACCGCTGGGGCCGCGCGCGGCTGAGGCCCCTAGCGAGCAACCCCGACACCCCGTCGGCGCCTTCGACAGCAGCAGCCACAAGGTACCACCAATATCTTTGGGACACAATTGCGCTAACCTTGGATCGCAGGTGAACCAAGCCGCGCCTATAGCCATGCACCTCAGGGCGTTGGCCCTGCCCCAGGCGGGTGCAATGCACTGGGGGCTGCGTGGGAGGAACCCGACGCCAGAGATCCCCCCGCACTGCACGGTGCGAGGCGCCACCGCGACGGTGGCGCGCGCCACCTGAAGGTAGGTGATGTCGCTTGAAACTACGTCGGTATTTCCCCAAAGAGGAAGGGATTATGCAGCACAACGGCGGTAGGTATTTCCCTCAGATATGAAACCAAGGTTATCGAACCAATAGGAGAACCAAGCAACACAACGTAAACAGCCCTTGCACACAGATAACAAATCCTCGCAACCCGATGTGTTAAAGGGGTTGTCAATCCCTTTCGGGGTACGGCGCCTCAAGATAGGCAAACGGACATGAGGTAAATTTGTAGTAGATTGGAAGATAGATGGCAAATAAAATAAATAGAAATAAAAAGCAGCAAATTATTTTTGTATTTTTGGTTTAATAGATCTGAAAATAAATGCAAGGAAAATGTAGATCGCAAAGGCAAATATAAGAGAAAGAAGACCAGGGGGCCGTAGGTTTCACTAGTGGCTTCTCTCGAGAAAAATAGCAAACGGTAGGTGAACAAATTACTGTTGGGCAATTGACAGAATTTCGAATAATCATGACGATCTCCAGGGAATGATCATTATATAGGCATCATGTCCAAGATTAGTAGACCGACTCCTGCCTGCATCTACTACTATTACTCCACACATCAACCGCTATCCAGCATGCATCTAGTGTATTAAGTTCATGAAAAATGGAGTAATACAATAAGAACGATGACATGATGTAGACAAGATCTATCTATGTAGAGATAGACCCCATCGTTTTATCCTTAGTAGCAACGATACATACGTGTTGTTTCCCTTTCTGTCACTGGGATCAAGCACCGTAAGATCGAACCCACTACAAAGCACCTCTTCCTATTGCAAGATAAATAGATCAAGTTGGCCAAACAAAACCCAAATACCGGAGAAGAAATACGAGGCTATAAGCAATCATGCATATAAGAGATCAAAGAAACTCAAATAACTTTCATGGATATAAAAAGATAGATTTGATCATAAACTCAAAGTTCATCGATCCCAACAAACACACCGCAAAAGAGTTAAATCATATGGATCTCCAAGAGACCATTGTATTGAGAATTCAGCGAGAGACAGGAAGCCATCTAGCTACTAACTACGGACCCGAAGGTCTACAAAGAACTACTCACGCATCATCAGAGAGGCACCAATGGAGGTGGTGAACCCCATCCGAGAAGGTGTCTAGATTGGATCTGGTGGTTCTGGACTCTGCGGCAGCTGGATGAATATTTCGTCGATGCCTTTATGGTTTCTAGAATATTGGGGTATTTATAGAGCAAAGAGGCAGTTCGGGGGCACCCGAGGTAGGCACAACCCACCAGGGTGCGCCTAGGCCTCCTGGCGCGCCCTGGTGGGTTGTGCCCCCCTCGGGGCACCCCCAGGCGCAACCAGGGCCCGTTGTGTTCCTTCTGGCCCATAAAAATTCTCCGTGCAGTTTCGTGGCATTTGGACTCAGTCTGATATTGATTTTCTGCAATGTAAAAAACATGGAAAAAACAGCAACTGGCACTTGGCACTATGTCAATAGGTTAGTACCAAAAAATGATATAAAAAGACTATAAAATGATTATAAAACATCCAAGATTGTTAATATAAGAGCATGGAACAATAAAAAATTATAGATACGTTGGAGACGTATCAGCATCACCAAACTTAACTCCTACTCGTCCTCGAGTAGGTAAGTGATAAAAACATAATTTTAGATGTGGAATGCTGCCTAACATGTCATATCATATTCTTTTCTTTATAGCATGGACATTTGGACTTTTATGTGATTCAAAGCAATAGTCTAGTTTTGACATAATAATGTAGATACTGAAGCATATCAACAAGCAACCATGTCTTTCAAAATATCAACGCTAAAATAAGTTATCCCTAGCCTATCATGCTCAACCATTGATCCATTCATGAAACACACTCGAATATTAGCTACACCCAATACTTAAGTACGATCATAATGCCTCCTAGTTGGTGCTTTTGTAAGAGAGGATGAAGACTCAAAATTCAAAATAAAAATTGCATAAAGTAAAAGAAAAGCCCTTCGTAGAGGGAAGTAGGGATTTGTAGAGGTGCCAGAGCTCAAAGCACAAAAATTAGAGATAAAAACATTTTGGGAGGTGGATCCATCCCACCAACGAAAACGACTTAGAGTTCCCAACACTTTCCATGCTACATATGCCATAGGCGGTTCCCAAACAGAAAATAAAGTTTATTCCTTTTTCCACCATACTTTCACTTTCCATGGCTAACCGTATCCACGGGTGCCCTCCATACCAAAACTTTCCAAGGAATTTATTATTTTGCCTTACTCTCGTGCAATGAAAAGTGAATAAACACTCATTGTGAGAATAACACATCCAGCATGGAAAATATTAGCCACCCCCCACCGCTCCGCGAGCGAAACAAACACACAAAAGAGAAGTTTATTTTGAAAATTAGAGATGGCACATGCAAATTTGCTTAGAACGGCAAAAGAATACCGTATATAGGTAGATATAGTGGACTCATGTGGCAAAACTGGTTTAAAGGATTTTGGATGCACAAGTAGAGATCATACTTAGTGCAAAATGAAGGCTAGCAAAAGATTGGGAAGCAACCAACCAAGAAACGGATAATCTCATAAGCAAGCATTAAGCATGAATAACACCAAATAATGCACCACAAGTAGGATATAATTTCATTGCATGACTATTGACTTTCGTACTTGCATAGGGAATCACAATCCTTAACACCAATATTCTTACTAAAGCATAATTACTCATCAACATAACTCACATATCACATTATCATATCTCAAAACTATTACTAAGAATCAAGTTTATTTTTGCCCAATGATCTTCATGAAAGTTTTTATTATAACCTTCTTGGATGTCTATCACTTTGGGACTAATTTTCATGTGTTGCTTTTCATAAGCTCAAACAAATATAAATGAAGATCATGAGCATAATTCTTTTTCTTTCTCTCAAAATAATTTAAGTGAAGCAAGAGAGAATTTCTTCAAAATTTACTAACTCTCAAATAAATCTAAGTGAAGTAAGAGAGCGTTCCTTCAAAAATTACTAAGCACACCGTGCTAAAAAAGATATAAGTGAAGCACTAGAGCAAGTCCATAGCTCATAAAAATTTAAGTGAAGTATAGAGAGCAATTCTAAAAATTCATGACATCATTTTAGCTCTCCCAAATAGGTGTGTCCAGCAAGGATTGATGACTTAAAATGCAAAATAAAACAAGCAAAGACTCATATCATACAAGACGCTCCAAGCAAAACACATATCACATGACGAATAAAAATATAGCTTCGAGTAAAATACAGATAGTCGTTGGAAGAAAGCGGGGATGCCACTCGGGGGCATCCCCAAGCTTAGTTGGTTGCTCATTTTTGGATAATAGCTTGGGATGCCGGGGCATCCACAAGCTTAGGCTCTTCTATCCTTCCTTCATCCATCGTAAGATAACCCAGAACTTGAAAACTTCAATCACACAAAACTCAACAAAACCTTCGTGAGATCCGTTAGTGAAAGAAAAATAAATCACTACTATAAGTGTTGTATCAAACCAATTCATATTTTGTTTTTGTATTATATCTACTGTATTCCAAGTTTTCTATGGCAAAAACTCATCAAATAAAACCATAGAGCCATCAAAATAAACACACAACACAAAGAAAATAGAATCTGTCAAAACAGAACAGTCTGTAGCAATCTGATTTGTTCGAATACTTCTGGAACTCCAAAAATTCTGAAAAACTAGGACGACCTGTGTAATTTGTATATTAATCTTCTGAAAAAATAATCAGGGCAAAAGATCTTTCCGATCAAATATGAGAATTGTTTTCGTGAGCACAAAGTTTCTGTCTTTTTCAGCAAGATCAAACAACTATCACCCAAGAAGATCCTATCAGTTCTACTTGGCACAAACACTAATTAAAACACAAAAACACAATCATAGCAGTATCATAATTGTGCTAAAACTCAATAACAGAAAGCAAAAAGCAAAAATAAAATTTATTCATTGGGTTGCCTCCCAACAAGCGCTATAGTTTTACGCCCTTAGCTAGGCATCAAGCAAGGATCTAAGTTTTGTCTTTCTCAAACCCGGGAGGCTCTTTACGCTTCCCTAAATTCTCCGGTAAAGAAACCATCTTAAGATCCAAAATATCCAATCGCTCGTTGCAAAGAGTAATCAAGGTATTCATGCGATTGATACTACCTTTGTGGTGTTTGAGGGGTTCATTTTATTTCTGCATTTCAACCATATGTTTATGCAAATCACCAAGTTTTTCCAACATTTCAACTCCCTGGGGGATGAAAGAAAACCCCTTCTTTTGAGGTGGAATTCCCAAGAACCCTTCTAAAATTTCATTGGCAGCATTGGCATCAAGCTCAATAAAATTTCCTTTAGCGGCAAAATCTAGAAGTTGCCTATGATGCAAAGCCAAACCTATGTCAAAATTACGAAGCAAAACCATAGCGTCCCCCTTTAGATTGGAAATACGATACTATTCCATAAGCCTATACCAGGCATCTTTCAAATTTTCTCCTTGTCTTTGCTTGAAGTAAAGAACTTCAAAATCGGGTGACAAAGGACGAGTGGGAGCGCTAGCCATCAAGACTGGAAAGCAACAGAACAGCGAACAAAAAAGAGAGGCGAATAAAACGGCAATTTTTTGTGAAGTGGGGGAGAGGAAAACGAGAGGCAAATGGCAAATAATGTAAATTGCGACGAGATGAGATTTGTGATTAGGAACCTGGTATATGTTGAAGATCCTCCCCGGCAACGGCGCCAGAAATTCCTTTTGATGTCGCTTAAAGCTACGTCGGTATTTCCCCAAAGAGGAAGGGATGATGTAGCACAGTGGCGGTAGGTATTTCCCTCAGATATGAAACCAAGGTTATCGAACCAGTAGGAGAACCAAGCAACACAACATAAATGGCCCCTGCACATAGATAAAAAATCCATGCAACCCGACGTGTTAAAGGGGTTGTCAATCCCTTCCGGGTTACGGCGCGTCAAGATAGGCAAACGGACGTGAGGTAAATTTGTAGTAGATTGAAAGATAGATCGCAAATAAAGTAAATAGAAATAAAACGCACCAAGGTATTTTCGTATTTTTGGTTTAATAGATCTAAAAATAAATGCAAGGAAAAAGTAGATCGCAAAGGCAAATATATGAGAAAGAAGACCGGGGGGCCGTAGGTTTCACTAGTGGCTTCTCTCGAGAAAAATAGCAAACGGTGGGTGAACAAATTACTGTTGGGCAATTGACAGAACTTCGAATAATCATGACGATATCTAGGCAATGATCATTATATAGGCATGACGTCCACGATTAGTAGACCGACTCCTGCCGGCATCTACTACTATTACTCTACACATCGACTGCTATCCAGCATGCATCTAGTGTACTAAGTTCATGGAAAAATGGAGTAATGCAATAAGAATGATGACATGATGGAGACAAGATCTATCTATGTAGAGACAGACCCCATCGTTTTATCCTTAGTAGCAACGATACATACGTGTCGTTTCCCTTTTTGTCACTGGGATCAAGCACCGTAAGATCAAACCCACTACAAAGCACCTCTTCCGATTGCAAGAAAATAGATCAAGTTGGCCAAACAAAACCCAAATACTGGAGAAGAAATACGAGGCTATAAGCAATCGTGCATATAAGAGATCAAAGAAACTCAAATAACTTTCATGGATATAAAAAGATAGATCTGATCATAAACTCAAAGTTCATCAATCCCAACAAACACACCGCAAAAGAGTTACATCATACGGATCTCCAAGAGACCATTGTATTGAGAATTCAGCGCGAGAGAGGAAGCCATCTAGCTACTAACTATGGACCCGAAGGTCTACAAAGAACTACTCACGCATCATCGGAGAGGCACCAATGGAGGTGGTGAACCCCATCCGAGATGGTGTCTAGATTGGATCTGGTGGTTCTGGACTCTGCGGCGATTGGATGAATATTTCGTCGATGCCTTTAGGGTTTCTGGAATATTGGGGTATTTATAGAGCAAAGAGGCGGTCCGGGAGGCACCCGAGGTGGGCACAACCCACCAGGGCGCGCCTGGGCCTCCTGTCGCGCCCTAGTGGGTTGTGCCCCTTGGGGCACCCCCCAGGCGCAGCCAGGGCCCGTTGTGTTGCTTCTGGCCCATAAAAATTCTCCGTCGAGTTTCATGGCATTTGGACTCCGTCTGATTTTGATTTTCTGCGATGTAAAAAAACATGGAAAAACAGCAACTGGCACTTGGCACTATGTCAATAGGTTAGTACCAAAAAATGATATAAAATGACTATATAATGATTGTAAAACATCCAAGATTGATAATATAACTGCATGGAACAATCAAAAATTATGGATACATTAGAGACGTATCAATAGGTCCTCCACCGGGTAAGGCGCCGGCGAGTCCTTCCCCCGGTAGAGGGCCTGTGACGGCCTGACCACCGCCAGCGTAGCCCCTTGCCCCTTGGTCTCGTCCTTGGTTTCGAGACGCCCCAATGGTGGTCAGGGTACGCGCCGGGCGGGGTCCTCGCCAAGTGCAAGCAATCCCCGTGAAGATCTCCGCTCGTGACACTCTCACATAATAATGAGTTGGGGTTGTACCCGCCCCGGAGTCCCCTGAGCGTCGCCCTTGGGCCTCACGGGGGCTCCCACCCACGTCCAAGTGGAAGCACCATGCTCCGCGCTGGCCGTCGACACCGTCCCCCAATGACTATGCCCACGCCTAGTGGAAGCACTGAGCTTCGGCTGGTGAGAAGACTAGTGTAGGCGCCGGACGCGGCTATCCCTTTTTGCCCTTTTTTGTAGCACAATTTGCTGTCTTTGGAATGAGATTTGGAGTTTTGCGTGCTTGTTTAAAAAAAGGGGGAACTTTTTGATTTGTAGTGTCTTCTTGTTCTCTGGTCTGTGTTAAAAGCATGGCTCATGCCTGCTACTCCCCCCTCGAGCGCCCCGCGAGAGGGGGCGAGTGTGGTGTGCGAACTTAGGCTAGCCCAAACAGCGGCAGGGCCCCCCGGGGCCCAGGGGCGTAACCACCATGGGCCGTCACGCACACCTTGCCAAAACATGGCAATTGGCTCCTCGCCCGGCGCTCTCGGACGGCCCAGCAGGCGTGTCATGAGGCTCAAGCCCCCGCGGGCCCCAAAAGGGCCCGCCTCAGGAGTGAAGTGTGTCCGCGATACAAGGACCCCCTCACACTGGTATGCGTCGGTGCTATACAGATGGTTTTTAACCCCTTTCCGCAATGGCATTTGGGACCGTCACCAAGTGAGTGTGGGCGATAGGCTGTCCTTCCCACACGACCCAGAAACCATCCGGGATATTGAGCAATGATCGAGAGGCCTTCCAAAATGTAATCGTGTGCGATGCAGCGCACACACTAAATTCTTTCGCACATGTGGTATCGGTGATTAAACGTTTCTAATGACGCAGTGAAACCATACGGTCTGTCGTAATGAACCATTTGGGAAAGAGTATGTAAGGCACACGGGCCAACATATGAACTGTGTGTGATTTGTGCCCCATCGCACACTTGTTTTCTGCATAATCCGTCTGCCATGCAAGACTCCATCGCACATGTTTCCCAACAATTACCGTCTGCGATAATGTTCTATCACAAATGGTTCATGAGCCCCTTTGCACACATACAAGTGCTGCAGACCATTTGTGATCTGTTGGGTATCAACGACGGTTGCCGCAAGAGTGACTTGTGCTTTTCGTTTGGGATCCCACACGTTTCCTGAAAAAATTACGACTGGGATTGTATTTTACATTGGGCACGGTTTACTCAGAGTTCTCGTGTGCGATAACACGCTATCACAAGTGGTTCCGGAGACCCTACGCACACGTAGTAGCACTTCAAATCGTTTGCGATTTGCTGTGTATCACCGATGCTTCCGCTACGATTGACGTATGCTTTCCGATGTGGATCGCACACACTCATTTAGTTGAACCGTGTGCGGAGCAATTGCCAGGTTAAAACAAAAATATCCCATTTTGAATCGGCATGCAAAAATCAAATTCGCCACAATCTTCGATTGAACAAATAAACAAAAATATCACATTTTGAATCGGCACGCAAAAAGAAAATTTGCCACAATATTCAATTGAACAAATAAACAAAAATATCCCATTTTGAATTGGCACGCAAAAAGCAAATTCGCCACAATATTCAGTTGAACGAATAGTGTACACAGGAAGAACATTCATTAGATTTCGCAACAATTGCAATTGAACATATGGTAGCTAAATTCCAATGATTTGTCCACACATATATGCATTACATAATTAATCATAGTGTGCGAAATAGGAAGACCACATCAGATGGAAAACAATGGATACATGCATATATCTTTAGCGGCTAACTCTTACTCAATGTTTCAGGAGAAGGCATACTGAAATCTTCATTATCACCAGTGGGATTGATGTAGTGATCCAGGAAGAAGTCGCTGATAAATCTCCGAACCATCAGCAATTCACCAGCCGG
Source organism: Triticum aestivum (assembly GCF_018294505.1). NCBI lineage: Eukaryota > Viridiplantae > Streptophyta > Magnoliopsida > Poales > Poaceae > Triticum > Triticum aestivum. The sequence continues at coordinate 292,502,073 of NC_057799.1, forward strand.
GAGCGGTCCAGGGGTCCTCGGTTTTGAGATGATCTGCAGTATTTTTAAGATCAAAATGTGCCATATGAGTGGAGTATAAGATATTAATTAAGATAGGCTTACTGGTACAAATTCGCGAGGATCGTCACAACTATCAGCAAATTTGCAGATCGAGATCATGTGTCTGCAAACATAGTATCCACAAAGGTTGGTCCCTGCTTCTTGCTGAGGACACTGAATTTTTTTGTACAGAATTAGTCATGTATTTGTCCTATTAGGAACAACCTAACCGGTGTTAGATGTATTATTTTTTGCTTGGACAAAATAGAAAGAGGTTTATTTAGAAGCTTGAACATTTGACTAGCATAAGAAAAGCTATTTGCAGTATGTTGGATAAATTTTCCGAAAATAACGGATTTTGGTGTGTTACCAGAGAAAGTATCTCGTGCTGCAGAGGTATTTCCCTCTTGAATAGGTTCCCTAGTTTAGTTTTCCATAATGCGAGCACACTTCAAATGATGATGAATTTTGAAAACATCAATTATTGAACCAGATATGAATACAAATTAATTTTAGCATCATACAATTCAATACCTATCCATGAATTGCTGAAGATGCGTCAGATCTTGAGCGTTTGTTGACTCTCTGAGAGAATCGATGTAGTAAACTGTGTTCTTGTTTGGAACAATGGATACCAATATCAAGTGATTGCGACATATTAAGATAGCCATGAACTTACGAATTATGTCGAACTCTGAAATACAATTAGTGTATGCGTGGTTGTTTACTTGACTTACCATTCATGATATGGCCATAGAAGTGATTCTGCATGGGACGTGTTTTCGAAGAGACGGAGGACTGTTTTAATGGCCCAGTCCCGTAGGTCCTTACCATGTATTGGTGTGCCATTTTCTAATTCAGGATCTATACAATACACACTCTCCCTTTTTCTTATCTGCGGCTTCAATCCCCTGAGAGGAATAAAATGCACTTAGCTGTTTATCATTTACAGCCTTGTATGGAGAAGTTGATAAGAGTTTGTTAAGTACTTACAAAATCAGGCATCTAACAAGAGTGGCATCGAGCTCGTTGAAGTTGAAGAAGAGATGTAAGTCCTCGAAACTCACATCGATGGAACCAGCATCGTGTCGGAAATGATCTTTGTTGTAGTGGACTAGCAAACCATGATGACCTACTGATATTTGATCCATGCAATATTCATGTAACTTGCGGCAACTGGAGCTGCACTTATCAAAGTATTCGCCAACAAGAAATGGCTGCCATGGACGTAATTGCGTGCTTAAAGTATGTCTGCTTTACTTTTAGCAAGAAACAAATCTACTTCTTCATTATCGATGCCGTCAGAAATAATATTACTCCCCGATTTGAACAACCTGCTGTTAATTTGGTTCTGGGCGATGAGTGCTTTAAGTAAGAGGCAATCATTCTCTTTCCTCTTCACTTTCCCGCCGCGCTTCCTCGTGGTCGTGGGTGTAGCCTTTTTGGCCACTTCCTTCTTGGTACTTGAAGCATTTCTGGCAGAACGTCTGGTTGGCTGCAAGGTAGACCACCAAGCAGATGGTGAAGCTTCGATGGACTGCTGGCCTATAGGAGCAGAGGCATTAGACTGCTGACCATGGCGTTGAAGCTATGTTGGGTTTCTGTGCAGGTGGTGCCAACTTGTCGGCGTGCTGAGGAGGCCGTGCCAACGCATTGGTTTGCTGAGCAGGAAGTGCTGACGCATTGGTATGCTGATCACGCGGCTGCGGACTTACGGACTAATGAGCAGTCGGTTCTGGACCTATAGACTGCTTAGCAGGCGGTTCCGAAGCATCAGATTACTTAGCAGTCCATTCCACCAGGTTGGTCTGCTGAGCATGTGTTGTAGTTGGGTCTCCCCCTGCTGCTTCAACGGCCGGCATCTGAACCGGTGGTGCATCTTTAGCAGTTGTAGGCCTTGCCACTGGCTGCTTTAGGGCGGAGGATGACATGGCCTGTATGCCACAAAGTCGGGCCGGCTGATCACAGGTTGATGCATCAGCCCGCGAGAGCTCCCGTGGCAAGCAGAGCGTCACTGGTTGAGGAGCGACAGTGGTTGCTCTTAGCAGGGCTTCAGGGATCTCATCGATGAACTCTATTTCCTTTCGTGGCCACTGGATGTAATGTAATAGTGTTTCTCCCAAGGTCCCTTGCTCATCAAAGTCTCCTAGGACATTCTTCAGGGCAAATTCATTGAATCCAGGCTTTACTTCAGTCACGTAGCACTTCACACAGCCCGACTTTAATGACACATTGTCCAACAAGAGGCCATCTTCCAAGAAGGGTGGGCAAACCCAAGTTGTTGCACATTTTAATGTACCTTCATAATGTGTAAGCACGCCCTTCAGTCTGTCTTTCATTCCAGATAGATCAGATATAGCATCATCACAAGCAGTTGCAGTCTCAGTGTCGCTGGGGTCAGTTGATGCAAAACTACTCTTATGCAGTGTTGTCGCGCAATAGGCAACATCCTCCATGCCCGCCTCCCCTCCCATCTGCTGGCTATCTGTCAGTGTTAGAGTCTTCTGCATCATCATTGACTCCTCAACATCCTTTCGAACAGTCGGATAAATCTCCTTCCTCAACCTTTCATACAATGCATTCTGCTTCATTTCACTCCTCTCTTTTTTCATGCCGAGCCTCTCTTATTTGTTGAGTGTGAAAGCCCTCTTGTGCGGGACATTAACACCTATGCCCCCTGCACGGCCAGGGGGCTCTTTTGTTTCCAGAGCAGCGGACAGAATGTCACATGGCCCTGAGTTCCTATAGAACCTTCCAGGGATCTTGGAAGCCTCTAACATCACTTGATACAGTTCAGCGTCATGTGAGTTTTCAAAGTAATAAGTTCCGTCATCACGCCTCTTTGCACGTGCCCGCAAGTAGTCTCTGGCGCGTTGGCCCCTAATTTCACTAAAGGTCGGATTCCCACCTGCCGATACTGCTTCTTTGTCCTCCTGGTCCCATATCAGTTTCATGCCGTAGTATCCTGCCACACCCATACGGGGGGGGTGTATGTTCTTCTTCTGAAGTTCCGATTGCTTGAAACTCTTCTCAGCAAACTCTTTAGTTTCCCTGACCCTTTTGAATTCTGCCCAGTATGCCTTTGTAATTTGGGGGTATGCGGGGATTGGGTCCTTGCCTTCACTCAAGTACTTCTTGTACAGCACGTGCTTCCAGTTTCTCCAAGCATCCCTAGCCTTCTTCAGTGCAGCGGGTTCCACCTGCATTCTCCACTGCTCTAGAACGTTGAAGTGATCCATGATCTCCCGGACTATCCTTCGCCTTGTTTCTATGTCAGCCTTCCGAAACCCCGGTAGATTAATGTTGAGCCTTGCCCTGCCAACAAATCCACACACACTCCTGAAGCTCATGCGTGCTTTATCTGGTTTAGACGGAGCCCAAGACTTTAAATCAATCTCGGTTACTTCATATACACCTTTAGGCTGGTGTGTGGGCTTCCATGGAGCGTTTCTCCGTGTCCTGACCAGAAGGGTAATTGCTGCAGCGCTATCCCATTCAAGATTACTTGATCCCTCACAATCTACTGAAGACCTAGGGTTGTCCGAATCAGATGAAGATACATCGCCTGAAGCATGAGTGCTATCGCTGCTACTCAGCATCTACAGAGAACACATGCGGAACTCAGGAAAGGAGGATAAGCATCAAAATAACAACTTGGTATCAAGCTTTCTAAACATGACATGCAATAATTTAGACAATGTACGGCTAATTTGTTAAGTTTGTGTGACTCGGGCGCCCACGATCTGTAAATAAGCAGTAACTTATTGGAACACATAAAGCTTATATGTAGTAAGGAAGGTAGATAATGAACATATATACGCTCTCCGTTATTTTATAGCCAATTTGGGAACATACGGAACGAAAGAGGAAGAGGGATTGCGAGGAAATATGCCTCACCGCGATGGAGAGCAGTAACTAAAAGGCTTCTTAATGCAAACCCGGCCGGACCATAGGAGAGGCGAGGGTTACTACATCGATATGCTCAAGGGCGGCTGGCGAGAAAACAAAGATGGTGAGGCGCGGGCCACCGCGTGTTGGGAACGGCAGTGGAGGTAGGCTTGACGCTGAAGAGTGGGCACACAGCCGGGGTGAGCATGGCGGCGCCGGAGAGTGTTCTGCTGTGGATCTGGGGGAGGGGAGCTGGCGGTGGAGATTGGGTGGACTAGTTGAGTGAAACGCGGGCGGACGGTGGGGGGTGTTGGCGGCCTAGGTGAAAAGGGTGAAAAATATCCCCGATTGCCGCGCGGAAAGTCCTATGCAAACGGTTGCCTCTAAGCGCTCGTGTGCACAAAGAGAATAATTTCGTTTGAAATGAAGACGTACTAATTTTGAAATGAAAACGTGAGTCAATCGTTTCTCCTCTAAAATTTTCCCACGTAAAGCAATCACAATTATATCATGGGTTTGATTTGCTGGCACATTTCAGGTATCGTGTGCTATACGTAAGACATTTTTTGGCATTTACCGTACATTTTGGCATATAAATCAATTCCTAGCCGGACTGCATTACCTGTCGAAAGGGATGAGGATTGTCGTTCGGTCTGGGAGCATCCAACGGTGCAGACGTACGATCCGTGGGGTTTGGGTTCTGGCCAATCAGAAATCACGACTCAGATCGCGCATGCAGCAAAGGGGGGCATCGGCCACGGTTTGGTAGGCACATGGCTTTTGTGAGTGAACCATGTGCTATTTGAAAACATTTTTTTTCGAGGGGCTATTTGAAAACATTTACATGTGCTGTCGAAAAGGATGAGGATTGCCGTTCGATCAAGGAGAATCCAATGGTGCAGACGTATGATCCGTGGAGTTTGGCTTCTGGCCAATCAGAACACACGACTCAGATCACGCGCATGGCAGAGGGGGGGGGGCATCGGCCACTGTTTAGTGGACACACGGCTTTCGTGAGTGAACCGTGTGCCTTTTGAAAACATTTACATTACCTAACATCATATTTTTGTTTGAATGAAAACATGTGTTCATCGTTTTGCCTCCAATTTTATCCCACGGTAAGAAATCACGATTGTACCCTATGGTTTCATTTTCTGGTACATTTTACCAGGCGGCAGGCCTCGCTAGCAATCTCAAACTTTGAATATGCAAGAAAAAAAGAGATCTCGTTGGTATTTATGTGTGTGTGTGTGTGTGTGTGTGTGTATATATAGTCGCAACTACACGTGCGTGTTAGCAAGATAATTTGTGTGTCGCTTTGCGAGTTTTCATTCATTGTGCGAGAAACGGGAAAAAACTTCAAATAGTTCGGCCGCAGGGTGCGGCCAGAGGCATAGGCCTTGTTAGTATTTTAATTTTAGAAAATGCATATCGAGTCCGGAGAATAAAGAAAATCATTGTGTCACTGTCGCGCGCTCTCACGATTGCATGGAAAAATGGTAAAGTTTGGCACAAGTTTTGGTGCTCGCACCTTCCATACCGGAGCATCTCACAAAGAAGGGTCATAGTTTCCAAAAGGAGATGCGGCACTTCGGACTACAAATTGTCAGTTACTAGCTACATCGTTCCGGCCCATTTCAGGTCGTCTGCTATGTTTAAGTCATTCTTTGCACTTATGTTGCATTGCATTTTAGTGCATATAATTCATTAAAGTCAAAAACCCTACTACAACTACATGTGGCTGTTTTAGTTAGGCTATATATACTTAGGCTACTCATAGTGGAGAGTATCATATACTAGTATCATGCATATATATATGATACTAGTGTATGATACTACCTTTAATTAATTATAGTGCATAGTATAGTACATAGAATATAGTATCATAGATCATATCTATTTCCATTGAGGACACAAATTAGCATCGCATTTAACATGATACGGTATCTACCTATATGTTACTCTTACCCTATCTATATATATTTAATTCTTTGCCACATTAACATACTTGCCATTTCCGAGTGCAGGCTATGATACCACCACTATGGCCAACCTTATATAGTGGGGAGTATCATATACTATGTATAGTATGATGCATATCATACTATGTACATACCTTCATAGTGCATATATAGTATCATAGAGTAGTATATATCATAGATGACCGTATTTATGGCCATGCATGACACAAAGTAGTATAACATTTATTATATATGTTACGGTATCTACCTATGTTATTGCTTCTTTGCCACATCATCATATTTTCTATTCCCGAGTGCATGATACCGGCTATGATACCCCCACTATGGCCATCCTAAGGTTGGTCATAATATGGGAGTATCAAGCGGTATCATGCATGCCAACTAGACTTTTTGGATGATGTGGCACACAGTTAAATGAGGAAAGAGAGGGTGTGGTATCATATCATGATACCGTATCATATTAAATTTTGTACTACTTTGTGTCATGCATGGCAATTAATAAGGCAACCTAAGATACTAACTTACGATACTATGCATGCACGCATTACGGAGGTATTACCGATCATATACTAGTATCATGCATATATAGTCCCTCCCTTCCGGTTTATCTTATCTCAAAATTTTAGTTTTTTTCCATTTTATAAGGCTCAATTTGGTTGTTCCCCATCACATGTTCAGATTCCAAGGTGCATTAAATCATTGCATGCAAGTATTAAGAGAAAATTGACCAATGCATGTACTTTATGCACGCATGTATTGCAATTAATATATTGGTAAAAATAATTTTTGAGGAAAACAAAAGCATTAATTAGGTGCTTTTGCAAACTACAAAAAGTATTCGACCACTCACCATCTACCTTGGTTGGTGAGATTTTTGAATTGAGCCCTATAAACCGGAAAGGAGGGAGTATGATACTAGCTACCTCACTGAGAGCATGGTTAATAATACAGCCAACGGTCGTCTATAAGAAGTTGCCATGTCATATACAGCCAACCTCTTTGCCGGCATGTACAATAATAAGTTTTAAATACATACTAGTTTATCAATAGTTGGCCCACCGTACATCCTCACAAAGTGTCTTGGGTCTCGTGTTGCAGCTGGCTCTACTAACCAAGAGCCCGCTTCTCTTCTCTCTCCTCTTCTCTTTCATCCAACTAATAAGCACAATTCTATTCCTTATAGCCTGTTTATGTCACTCTATTGTATACTTGCTCATAGACTAGCCACAATGGAGAGAAACATACACATATCCCTAGAGTATGTTACTACCTTTCATAGTGGGTAGTAACACAAGTATGGTAACATGCAAAGCCTCATTTATTAGGTTATAGACTCATATTGCTTTGGGACATGTGATGTTACAATAACTAGGTAAGTTACTCAAACTACCTCTCTCCTCATTAACTCATTGCCACATAAGCAAATTTGTTGAGTTGGACTCGATGTTACTGCTGAATTTGCTCCCACTGTGGCTAGTCTAATGCATAGTATCATAGAGTAGTATCATATGTAGTACTTTATTTACTATCATGCATGACACATAGTAGCATAGCATTTATTATGATATGGTTTCATGATATGATACTTAACCCTCTCTTTCTTCATTTAATTCTATGACAACTCATCAAAATTGCCTAGTTGGCATGCATGATACTAGCTATGATACCCCCTTACTATCAGCCTAGCAAAGAAGGTGTACAGATCATTTGTGCGTCGCTTTGTGAGTTTTCATCCGTTTGTTCGAGAAGTGGGGAGAAGTTTCAAACATTTCGGCCGCGAGGTGCGGCCAGTGGTGTAGGCCTAGTTGGTATTTTAATTACAGGAAATTCAGATGGAGTTTGGACATCATCAAAATCGATGTGTGCCCGTGGCGTGCTCTCACGACCCCGTGGAAAAAATTGGTAAAGTTTGGCACAAGTTTTGATGACTGTGCCTTCCAAACCGGAGCATCTCACATGAAGGATCATGGTTTCCAAAAGGAGATGTGTCAATTCAAACTCCTGTGGCCGGTCACTTCATCGTTTGGCCTCATAAAAATTTCCACGGTACACAATCACCATTATACCACAAGTTTGAATTTCTGGCGGATTTCTGTTATTGTTAGCTATATTTAAGACATTTTTTTAGATTAACGTGCATTTTGCGCATAAAAATAAAATTACAACCGGAACTGCATGTGCTGTCGAAAGGGATGACGATCGCCGTTCGATCTGGGAGCATCCAATGGTGCAGACGTACGATCCGTGGAGTTTGGGTTCTGGCCAATCGGAAAGCACGAGTCAGATCATGGGCGGGGTCTGGTCGGCACACGACTTTCATCAACGAACCGTGTGCTATTGGCAAACCAGATTGCATATTTTTGTTCACACATACTATAGTGAGATCAATTGAGTGTGCGACATCTATGATATAATAATAATAATAATAATAATAACAAAAAACAGTTCATATTCATTGCCTGAGCTGAAAGCATATCAAGGTCAACATATTAAGAGTTCTTACATTAACAGAAAACCGGGCATAACTCACAAATTCAGTACACGCGATAGTTCTAAATTGAACGAATTAAGTTGCAGGGTAGGCATAAAGACTAGTCTTACGGCTTAATTCCCATGTACATGGGGGAACTGGGATCATTACGTTGACCCTGAATGAACTTGGGTTTTCTGATGATGTTACGCTTCTCTGTTATACCGGTGCATGATCCCTTGGCCGGCAACTCATCAAATTCATCGTACTCGTCCTCATCGGCAACATCGTCGACACCTAGTACCCTTCTCTTCCCATGCATCACTACATGGCAGTTCTTATGCAAGGGGTCTTCCTCCAAGAAAATCTGGGTAGCATCGCTGGCAGGAATGAATGGGTCCGCGTGATATGCCATTGTTGCCCTGTTAACACAGGTCTTCCTGTACTCGTCAATCCTTACCTGACCAAGAGGGATCCATGCGCACCTGAATAATGCCACCTTAACTTTCACATAGTCAAGCTCCCAAATCTCTTTGATGGTTCCATAGTATACCCTTTTATCAGCTTCATTTACAGTCATGCATTTTATTCGAACAGAGTTGTTCTGATATGAGGTCTTCTAATCACGTTCCTGAGTGTAGAACGTGTATCCATTTATGTCATATGCTTGGTATGTCAACACCGTAGGTGATGGCTTTTGTGCCAACCACATAGCAATGTCATCAATGGATCCTTGTGCCAAATGATTCTTCAGCAATTCGGCGTAGTTCTTAGTGTGCTCCTTCATCTCCACATCTCATGAAGGCACCATTGGTAAGAAGCTTTGGCGTATCTCCGCTAAGTGTTCTTTGGCATAAGCGCTGAGAACTGGGCTGTTAAGCAGTACGGTCAAATGGGCTTTCTCTGCCAATTCTTCGGGTGCAGCCATTTGCGTGCCAGCAAGCTCCGGCTTACCTTTCAGCCTTCCCTCGTGGCGAGAGAGGGGCAAACCTACAGGTCTTTGTTTCATGTATTCGGTGCAAAACTCAACCACCTCCTCTGCGGTATAACCTTGTAGGATGCTTGCCTCTGGATGGTTTCGGTTCCGACAAAAGTGCTTCAGTATTCCCATGAACCGCTCGAAGGGATACATGTTGCAAAGAAACACAGGACAACAATACTTTATCTCCTCGACAAGGTGCACAGTGAGATGGACCATGACATCAAAGAATGACAGTGGGAAAAAAATCTCTAGGTTGGACAATATTCTTGCAATATCATCTTGCATATGATCCAACTCTTCAGTATCTACAACTTTCTGCATAGTTGGTTGAAGAAATCACAGAGGTCAATGAGTGTGTTTCTTATATCTTTGTCCATCAGATTCCTGATGGCCACCGGGAGGATTTGTGTCAATATTACGTGGCAATCATGTGACTTCATGTGTCCCAACTTCATTTTACCTGAGCTCACATCCACGAAACTTCTGATGTTTGTGCAATAGGAAGAGGGTGTCTTAACTGACAACGAATAGGTGAAGAACTGTGTTGCTTCTTTTATACTGAAATTTTAACTCTGGCGAGCTTTGATGAATTTGTCATCATCTTCTACTTCACTCTTGTGTTTTGATTGATCAGCAAGCATATCGAGCCGTGAACTATGACCATCCTTTCTTTTACCTTTAATCTTGAGCAGAGTACCAAGGATGCTTTCACATACATTCTTCTCTACGTGCATGACATCGATGCAGTGATGTACACGTAGAATCTCCCAGGAAGGTAATATCGAGAATATCGATTTCTTCTTAAACACTTGACCCTTGGGTGTTTTTTTCACCGTCAAAGGGTGGTTCTTGCCAAGCACAAAACTAATTTTTTTTACCATGTTGTGGAACACCTCCCCTTCATAGGGTCTTGGGCCGACACCTGCCTCTGCCGTACCATCAAATTCAGCTTTCATCTTTCGGTATGGATGAGTTTTCCGTAAGAACCTACGATGACGCAAATACACGGTTTTGTGCAAGTTGGGAAGTCTTCTGCTAGCTGTCCTATCTATCCATGTGACACACCCTACATCTCCCATTGTTTTCTGCCCGGATGTGTTGCCTAATGCTGGCATATCTTGAATGGTGCACCAGCATCACATGTAGATCAAAAATCTCGTTTCTGTAAGCATCATAACATTTTACAGCAGGCGCATCTATCCACACTGTCAGCAGTTCTTCTACCAATAGATGAAAGTAAATGTCGATGTCATTTCCAGGTTGCTTCGGGCCTTGGATAATCATTGACATCATAATGTATTTTTCTTCATACACAACCGGGGAGCTAGGTTATATATGCACAGAAGCACCAGCCATGTGCTGTGCTTGGTGCTCATATCGCCAAAAGGATTCATCCCGTCAGTACATTCCCCGAGCCATATACTTCTATGATCCTTGGCAAAGTCTACATACTTGTTGTCGATTAATTCCCACTGAGCCCCATCTTTTGGGTGCCTCATAAACCTATCCGCAATTCACTCATCATGATGCCACCGCAACCTCTTTGCCTCTCTAGGGTTTGCAAACCAACGCCTCAACCTTGGAATTAAAGGCAAGTACCAAACGACCTTGAACGGGATTGTTGTCTTGATATTGTCGTCCAATTTGTACTTGTCCTTTGCTCTCCCGCGCTTGTATCGTGCATGCTTGCATGTGGGACATGCATACAATCATTCACACAAGCGTGTATCTTCTGTACTTCAAGTTCCAATGGGCAAACAATTTTCTTCGCTTCATTCGTGCTTCTGGGGAGCACATTATCTTCCAGAAGAATTTCTTTGAAAAGACCTAACATCTCTGTGAAGCCCTTGTTTGATAGACCGTTTGCTACTTTAAATCTGAGAAGCACCAGGGTGGCACTCAACTTCGAATATTTCTTTTTCCAACCTGGATACAATTCTTTCTTGGAGTCCGCATCAATGGTTGGCAGATCCTTGTACCCAATCATATCCATTTTTTGGCCCTTGAAATCCGCAATCATAGCAGTAAAATTTGGCATATCAAGATTGTCGTCATCTGCGTCGACGTCTTGGTTTTCCAATGGGCATTTTGGCTTTCCGGTGTTCCATTGGTAGCTTGACGCCTCTGCCCCGATGTTAGATTCAACATCCATGTGACACTGATCGGGGTTTGGCATCTCGCTGCCCTAGGTATCTTCATCCATGACCCCCCCTTCACCGTCTCTGGTCCAACGTGTATATCCATCCATGAATCCCCTAGAGACTAAGTGCAACTGGACATCTGCAACTTCATGTGACTCTGTATTGGCACAATCAATACATGGACACAGGAGATAATCCGCATCACCAATTCTCCTCTTTGTACTTTCAGCCAAATTCATGAACTCTGTCACGCCACTGATAAAATCTACAGTTTTCCTATTCTTCATCCATCGAGACCGTTCCATCTGCAGCACAAGAATGGTAATTAAAAACAAAACAACAACATTAATACATGGATTAACTGCTGCCCGAAGATGCGTGCATAATTCACAAGGTTTTATTTTCATAATTACTGAGGGCGCTCCATGTTGTTATCCAGACGTGCAATGACAAAAATTAATGGCCAGTCAATTTACACGCAGTGTACTAGTACAACACTACCATTAGGAATTGAATACCTTAATTAAGCCACTGACGAAAAGCATACCTTAATTAATTAGCCGCGTGGCGACCTCCACCCAGTAGACAGAGAAGCGCGATGTGGCGGCACGCGGTGACAGCAGGGTTGAGGAGCAAAGCTTAGTGCGGCTGCCGCCTGAAGTTCAACCTCCACTATCCCGCCATCGACCGCGATGGATCAGCTCGAATGATGCCGCCACCGAACTCGATGGTTGAGCTCCTCCTATCTCTCGCCGCAGACCGAGGATTGACCTCCTATGACTCTGCCACTGCCCATCGACCAAGGATTGACCTCTTCTCCGATAGCCGCTGCCTAGGCCGCCACCGCCATCTCTATCCGCAAAGCGGCTGTTTTTTACGGATATCCGCAGACCGGCTGTTTACACGGTATCACTATAACTCAATTATATGGATAGGGTATTACATCACATATGGTTATGTAACATCAACCATGTCTAACCTACGTTGTGTTCTCACACGGTTTGGTGTGGAAATCGTGTGTGACGTTGTAATACCTAACACAAACGACATGTATAAACAGTGTGCCGTATACAACATATAGTGCCGTAAGTAGTTCCCGGCCATTAGCTTATCCCCACAGTTTTCCCATTTCCCCCAAATCCCTACATAGCCTCCAATTGCCTCGCATGGCCCTGGCATTGGGGGAATGCAGACAATGGTGCTGATGGTTTCGGTGCGGTTGCTCCTGCTCGTATCGCCGCCACGACGGCGGTCGCCGCTGAGCACTTGCCTAAGGTCATCAGAAGGTAGGTGTACTACGGATCCGAATTGTCCTATCAGGTTCCAATCTATCCTAATCTTTTTTAGCATGTCCAAAGTATAGCTCCTTACTGAATCTGTCCTGAATGACACCCCCTCCCCCCAGGAAAGCGGTCTGCCACTGGATCCGGAGCATAACTCCAGACTCCCGCAACACGAGTTCGACTCCAAGTTTTGCACCACCGAGAAGTACCAAAAGCTGAGTTGTGTGCATGGGCACAATCCCGCTCGACATGTATGCATGGAGGGATTCGACATTGGGAGGCGGTTTCTTAGTTGCCCCTTAGAGGTTAGTGCTAAGTTCGTCATTTTACTTCAGTTAATGCCACCACTCATCCTGAATACTATTTAACATTAGCAGGGATATGAGGCTTGTGCCTTTGTTAACTGGCTGGATGAAGAATGGCATGGCAGGGCTCGGAGTGTTATCACCAAGCTCGGAGAAGATAACATAAAGCTGAAGAAGAAACTAGTTGATCTGGAATCTATAATGAGTATGATGAAGCAAGAAAGAATCAATCACGGGCAACAGATGAAAGCAAGAGACAAGAAGAAACTAGCATGTGTAGTTCTGGTTGTCGCATTAGCCATGTTCTATGCGATGTTTGCAATGACGATTAGGGGTTTTGTTTGACAGTATTGCTAAAGCACATCTAGATGTGCTCTAAGTAATGCACATCTCGGTCCTATGCCATTGATGTTATGCGAAGATTCGTGCAGATATTTTCCTTTGCCTTTTTTTCTTTTCCTTTGTAGTTTGATTATTACTAGCTTTATCAATAAGAAGAGCTCAATGTATTGCTTGCCAACTGCCCTAGTCCGTTCGTACCGGTACCGGTGCATAATCCCAAAACTTGTTCCTTCTTTTTGTCCTAAAAAAATAAACCAACCAATAGGAGTCCTGCGCAACCCCGGGAATTTGGAGCGACAGGGTACAAATAATTCCGGTTGATTATATCAGCGGTTAGATAATAAGTCAACCCCCGCTTCAATTGGCATTTCTCTTCTCTGCATACCCCGCTTAAGTGTCCACCATCTTCATCGTCCCCGGCAGGCCGCAGTACACAGTGGCACACACTCTGCAGCCATGTCAAGCGACAGTGAGGACGACGGTTCGGCTAGCAGTTTGGCGCCCGATGATAGGTCAACATCGGAATCATCCTGCTCGTCTTCCATGAGTCCGGCGTCGAGCCCAGACCTCGATTATATCCGGATCATGGAAGGGACGCCGCCTCCGGAGTAGTTAGACGACAACCAGATGGAAGGAGCCGTCGGAGGACGGAGAAGAGGAAGATGATGATGATGAGGAGGAATGGTCGAACAAGGAGGAGGATGACAAAGACAGCAACGACGATGACGACGGCGGCGGCGATGAAAAGCCAACGTCAGCAGCAAGAAGCGTCCTCGCCAAGACGATGTCGCGGGGCCATCTAACAACAACAACAAGAAGAAGAAGGACTAAATTAAGCAGACTGTGCATATCTCTGTTTCCGTTCGCTCATATTAATTTGTTATCTCTGTTTGCCCTGTCAATCACATCGCAGACGGTTAGTAATAAGTATGCGACAGAGATCTTCTACATTATCACCCACATGTTGGTCTGTTGAACTGTGTGCCCTGACGACCACACAATTCATGAAAAAAGTCCGTATGGGCTGTCTATAATGATCGCACACAATTATGATTACCGACCAATTTGTCGGCTATCACACACATCTTATTACGCCGAATCATTTGTGTTCACCTCGATCATCGCAAATAGTTCATCAGAGCGAACTGTATCCCGTATATCGCACACACATTGATATGGCTGCCCGTTTCTGTTGTTCTGTCTAATCGCAAACAGTTCGTATGGATCAACCGTATGCTCAGCATCACACACGCAACTAAAATATGAACCCTGTTTGATGTGCCGGCCATCGCAAATGGTTTGCACCTTTTTTGACGGTTATTTTACACCACCGTTTGCGATTATCGCATCGCACACAGTTTCGTCGAAGGGTCTCTGATCGTAGTGCCGCGTTAGCCGCATCCTGCAGTAGTGTCAAGACCACCAACACCAAAGATAAGTCACGACATCTACTTTAGTCGGGGGCCTTCCGGTTCACGGCAGCACATTCCAGAATCTATCCCAAGAGCATATCATCATTTCATACATTATAGGGGACCACCCCCTCCAAAGATGCTTTCACGCCCCGCAGGGCCATATCCGAAAAATTTGGCATATAGGTCAAGACGGGAAAGGAAATGCAAGCCTAGCGAGATGCGCTACCGTCAATGTTGCCGTCTTCATCATCACCATCAGCACCGCTCTCTTTGGCTGCAAGCACATCCACGCCGTCTTCAAGGGCGAACTCCGCGACCAGGTCGTCCACCTAGTCATTCACCCAGCTCACCAGATCGCCCTGGGTGACCCTGGGCACGGGGGCTATCGCAGCATTGAAGTCAAAGTCAGGGTAAAGGCTAAGAAGGTAGCTGAAGACGTGCGAGAACGCATGTCCAAGAAGGCCCCGGCTTCTCCCTTCGACGAGCTGGCGCGCCCTCGTGGCCCAGTCTTCCAGACGGGTCATGACTTGGGTGAAGAAGTGGAGGTAGCCGGCGTCATCAGCTTCGTGCGGGCGGGAGACACTTTCTTCGCAGACGGTGTCTAAGGCCCGGTTGGCCCTGACCCGGAGGTCCTCAAGCATCAAGGAGCGCTCGCTCTGCATCGTCCAACGGCGGCTTGCTTCGTTTGTAGCCGTCTCCACAAGGGACGTGACGCCCACGACCTGCTGCCGGAGTGACGACAACTCGGCTTGGGTGGAGGCCTGAGCCTCCTCGGCGGCCTTCTTGCGTCGCTCCGCTGCAGGCAGCTTCGCCCTGAGGGCGTCGGTCCTACCCTACAGCTCGACCTGTCGCTGTTGGAAGCGGGTCTCCTGGAGCCCCAACTTTCGGCGGTATTCGTAACCAAGAGCCCCACAGATCTCCGTCACCTTTTGGTCAATCTCCTGCTAGACCCTAGCCTCCCGAGAGGCAAGGGCATCCTCAGCCGCAGCCACTAGACACTCCCTGATGCGGAGCATCCCTCGTCCATCCACATGGACACGCCATCACCATCGCAAGCACCGAGAGGACCGGTGACAAGAGCACGTGCCGGCACCATCGAGAACGAGGTGAACTCCTTCCTCTTCGAGCTCCATTCAAATTCATATGGGAGTTGGGTCCTACCTCAAATGGATGTGTTGTGCATCCTTAGGTACCAGGAAGAAGCACGTGAGGAAGCGAGGACGAAGACCCGGACATGCAAGAAGAAGGAGAAGGAGAGAAGCGAGAAGAACGAGAGGAGTCGGAGCTCCCTGGAAACCCCGGGTGCCCGGGCTCTTCGGCACCAGGTGCCCGGCCGCAGCCTGGGCGTCGCCCCCAGCCGGCGCCGGGTGCCCGGCCGGTTGAGCCCCGGGTGCCCGGCCTCTTCTGGCCGCCGGCCCAGCCACACCGGGTGCCCGGCCCCGCAGCCCCGAGTGCCCGGGCCACTCCCAGCCGCCGGCCCACCACACTCTGGGTGCCCGGCCCCGCTGCCCTGGTGCCCGGGCCACCTCCCGCGCCGGCCCAGCGCGCCACCGGGTGCCCGACCTGGCCCCTCCAGTCGCCGCACTCGCCCCCGGGTGCCCGGTCCTAAGACCCCCGGGTGCCCGGCCCCTCCTCCGGCTTGTTTTTATTTTAGGGACTTTTTGGTCCTTTGTATCCCCAACTCCCCCAATTCGTCCCTAGACTATATATAGCCCTCTCCTAGCTCATTTGTGGGGATAGCTAAGAATAGATCTTGATATTGGAGCTTAGCTCATGTACCTCCCCTTGTGGGATTCCTCTTGAGAGAGAAGACTCCATTGGAGTACAAGACCTCCATTGGAGAAGATCCCTAGGGATTCAAGCCCCCCTTGAGGGAAGGATCTACCTAGATCATCAAGCCCTCATCTCCTTCACAGGATTTGGGATGAACTCTACCATGTATCTTGTTTCCCTTTGATTGTTCATGTACCTTGTGGATCTTGTGTGTTTGTTGGTCTAGTGGATGTGTGATTGGACTTGTTCTTGAGTGTTCCTCTTGTTTTCTCTCTTGTGTTCATCTTGTTCTTGGGGATTCCCCCTCCAATTCGTGAAAGATCTACACTTAGGGTTCCACCCTAAAACACTCCCTCACCTCTAGTCGCTCGAGCTCCAGGCTGTGCTCCAAGACCTCAAGCGCCAGCACGTCCTCATGCGCCTGCACCCCCTTGCCGTCTGCAGAGTCCCCGCTTGGCGACGCCGCTAGGGTGGAGTTTGAAGCTCGAAGCTCCCTCTCCCGCTCCTCGGCCGCCTCACGACGATGGTCGGCGGCCTTGGCCTCCTCCCAAGCGCGAGCGCAGGCCTCACGAGAAGCTGCGAGGGTCTCCGCGGCCTTTGCGCGGGCACGCTCATGCTGCAGATGCCCGAGGTTGATGGAGACCTTCAGTTGATGCCACTCACGCACCAAGCGGAGGCCCTCTGCCTCGAGGTGTGCATCGACATCGGCAGGTTTTCACCCAAGCCGACTCAGCGTGCCCACTGCTTCCTGGAAAAGGTCATGGACAACGATGCTACACCCACGAGCGAGCTCCAGTGCGTGGCCGAGCCCCTCTTCCGCGCCAGGAGCTGTCGAAGAGGCGCAGGGCGGCTTGCCCGTCCCCGGCAGGTGGCTGGTGGCTGGGGCTCCTTCAGCCGCTTCCCGGACATCGGCGCAGGCGCTGCGCGGCTTGGCCCGACCGCTCGAAGATGAAGCCCAAGTCGAGCTCGCCCAGCCACGAGTAACAAACAATGGAGGAGCTCTCGGCACGCCTCGTAGACCCTAGAAATGGCCTTGGGGTGAGGACCTTGGGGGAACAGGCTCGCAGCCTTCCATCGGCGCCCAGGCGTCGCAGACCGGCACCGTGTCCCGCGCGGGTGCTCGACGCGAGGAGCCTAGAGCCTCGGGCGAACCAAGGGCCTCCGGAGGTCACACCCTAGGTGGCTTCGCCGTCGCAACCGAAGGGATCCTGAGGAGCTAGAGTCAGAAAAGGACGTGACATGCAAGAATCCATGAGGATAAGGTACTTACTCGTCCACGACTATCCACTTCCTGAGTTTCAGGGCCCGGGGGCGCCATCACTGCAGCTCCAGTGCCCCTTCCTCTTACGGAGTGCCCCTAGATCCAGACGAGGTACGCTGAGGGTTGGTGCATTTCCCTTCGCGGCTCGGCTGCGGACCGCCACCTCAGGAGCACCTGATGGCAGCTGCTCCCCAGCAGTCACCTCAGCAGCACCTAACAGCGCCCGCTCCCCAGCCGCCACCTCAGGAGCACTTGACGACGCTTGCTCCCCAGCAGTCACCTCAGGAGCAGCTCACGGTGCCTACTCCCCAACAGTCACCTCCGGAGCACCTGACGGCGCCTGCTCTCCAGCGGTCGCCTCAGGAGCACTCACCGGCGCTCGCGCCCCTGCAACCACCTCAGGGGCGTGCGCTACAGAATCTGCAAGCACAGGAGCCACCAAGATGGGATTCTCGCGAGGCCCCTCGAGGCCCTCTGTGCGCAGCCCCCCCACATCGTAGCAGGGCATCTGCTTCACGAAGGCCCCCCTATTCGAGCAGTTGTACAAGAGGCACCTGTCTACTGGAAGCACGACAGGCGCCGGGTTGCCCGTCAGGAGTTGGAGCACTGCCTGCAGCATCTTAGATGGAAGAGAGGGCACCTGGAGCCTTATGGGGTCTTTGGGGCTGATGAAGGCCCACATTGGGCAAGAGTGGCGCTAGAGCGGGGCGATGCGCCGCCGGATGAACTCCCTCACCACCATCGATGTCGTCACCCCTGCCTCCTTCAGCTCAGCCAACCTGGACCAGATGCAGGCGAGCTGCCGGTCAATGAGCTTCACATGCCCCCAGCTGGAGCTCGGTTCCGCCGGCGCCCGCTGGAGCTGGAGTAGGGGGCTGCACGTGGTAGCGTCCGCATACACCCACTACTCCCGGAATCTCTTTACATCCGGGCGGAGCATGAAGTCGATGACGGAGTCAGCTGTCGCCGCCACGGCCTGGAACGACACGCATCCCGAGCAAATTCTGTCGTCGATCAGATGAAGCGAGAATAAATGATGGAACAAGGCCACGGATGGGGCAACACCTACGATGGTCTCGCACAAAAAGGCAAAGGCGGCGAGAAGAACAATGGATCCAGGGTCCAGATGTAGTGTGTGGATCTGATAATGCGAGAGCACGGCGTTGAAAAAAACGGAAAAAGGGGGGACCAAGCCGGCCAGGAGAGAGTGAAGGTGAATGGGGATCTCGGTGGCCTCCTTGTCGACCAAAGCCCGCGAAGCAGGCCAGACCGTCGTTCCCTTCCACTCGTTGGAATCGGCGGTGAGGTCCGGCCGAACCTTATCCAGTCCCTCCTGATTGATCACCATCGACCGACGAAGCGCGGGCTCCAAACCCGGTGGAGATTCCGTGGGTGGGCGAGCCTTTCCTTTCTTCTTCGACCTCGGAGCCATGGCGGCAGAGGAGGATTGGCTCTGGCGCGGAATCGGGAGGAAGAGGTACGAGCTCACAGGAAAGGGGGAAGCGAAGGACGAGCGTGGTGGGCAATGATGGCTGAGCCGCGCTTGCAACAGGCAGCCGTCAAGTCTAGTGGTTGCTGAGGCTGCGTGGGGAAGTGGAGGCGCCCACATCCCATCAAGCGCCATGCGTCGACCGGGCCCGCAGGCGATTGGGCCTGCGGCGCTTCGCCCTTGCCCTTTGGCATCGCCTCAAAGCCAAGTCCGAGCGTGCCTTGGGCCCGGGGGCTACTGTCGGTGTTCTGGGAACCAGGGTACCCAGACTTGCCTACCTACGGCCCATGGCATGGCCCCGAGGACGGCCTGATACGGCCCATCTTCAGCACCGGTGAAGCAAGACCCTCGCGGGCGGGCCAAGCCTCGCGAGGCAGATGACACCAAGACTTCCAGAGGGAGCGACCTCCCTAGGACGGCTCTTGCGGAGCGGAGATTCCTATGCAAGCTCCCATCTCATGAGGTCCAGATGACGTAAGCCATGACGACCAAGGCCAGGCGGGCGCCAGTGGGCGTAGTACAGTGGGTTTGCTCTTTGGTGCTAATGAGGCAAGCGCAGGCGCGGAGTCCTGAGGAATCAGCCAAAGGTTTCGATTCCCGTGCTACAAGACCAAGACCGCCGGGACGGCAGGACGGAGGTCATCGCCGAGCCCACCACGACGTCACAACCATAATATTTGCAGGCGAAGACCACCTTTAGTCAGGATAAGATGTACTATCAGTCTCCCTTCAAACTTGGCCATTGTGGGATCCCTTCCCGCTTTCATTTTGGGGGAAAAGGACCGAGGCTACTATAAATATAGCCTAGCCACCACATAGAAGGGGCGGACGACGGCAATACGATCCTAACCCCCACCAGCTCACACCAACACAAGAACAGACCTCCCGAGGTAGTTCTTCCTCTGTACTAGTTCATCCTCAGCCCACCGTGAGGCCAATCCACCCCATAGCAGGAGTAGGGTATTACACCGCAAGGTAGCCCGAACATGGGTAAACTGTCGTGTCCCTTCCCTTTCCATTTCATCGAGCTAGGCCGTGAGTTCGACGGGTTGGCAGAATGGGGAGATTGAGTTCTTCGCACACACCCCAAAGTTCGAATCTTTCTTGGGTCTGCGGAGCCCTCAATCCGACAGAAGCGCGCGTAAGATTCTAGGTATTATCATACCCACATGGATTCTAGCTTACCATTTGTCATGAGCGATGACTTTCAAGTCATCCTAGAAAATAGGAGTGGGGAACCCATGTGATGCCATGGACTTTGATCTTTTCTTCACCTCCACTACCATCATCATTGGCAATGGGGCACACACTCCATTTTGGGATGCTCCTTGGATCATGACTACCATCCAAAAACTCTATTTTGGGATGCTCCTTTAGTTCATGGTCATAAACCAAAGGACATTGCACCCCTAATCTTTGAAGCTTCCACAAATAAAAAATTGGAAAATCTGGGAAGCTTTGAAGGATGATGCTTGGATCTCCAAAATCTGGATGACCTCAAACTTCTCGTTTGTCCACTTCCACAAATTCTTTCATCTCTGGGCCACTCTGCGTCACTTCTACCTTCAAGAGGATGCCAAGTATGACATCATGTGTAAGCCCACCACTCTTTAGTTTTACTCCGCGACGTCAGCTTGCAAAGGCCAATTCCACAACACTATTCGATCCCCCATGGAGCACATGGTCTAGAAGGTTAAATTCGTCACTTGGCTTGCCATCTAAAATAGGATTTGGACTTTTCATCATTTGCCCAAATGTGGGTGGCCAAATTGCGCCATTGTCCCTTTTGTAAGAGGGTGCAAGAATTCGTTGACCACCTCTTCTTTCACCCCTGGTACATGACTAGGCATTGGGACATGATCAAGGATTGGCTACAACTGGGGCATCTCAACACCTCCGCATGGTACCTCATGCGATCTCCTAAACATTGGTGAGTTGGCCTCTCGACACCAACCTGCCAAACCGCAAGGCAGTGGCTATGCTGAACATGATCACTACATGGACCATTTGGAACTAAAGGAATGCTCGTTTATTTGGTTACAATGGTGCCCCACCGACGGTTCTTCTCCACAACATCAAAACTGATGCAACCGTCTCAGTTCCTGCGGGCGCCAAGAAATTGGGAACAATCATGCCATGATAGTAATGAATTTTTTTGTAATATTGCGTGTTTGTTGGGCCTGTGGGACTAGGGGTACCCAGGCTCGTCTGCCTGCGGCCCATTGCGTGGCATCATCAGAAGGCCCGGCGCGGCCCAATGTCAAGAATTCACGGGCAAGACCCTTGAGAGCCCCCTCGTGAGGTGAGTGACATCAATGTCTCCCAAAGGCCTCCCGCGGGGTGTTCTCCCGAGGCCCCTCGCAGAGCGGACATCTCTAGGCTCGTCACCCCACTTCGCGATGCATGTGGGTGACACGGGCCACGATGAGCAGAGCTAGAAGGGTGCCAGCAGGCGCAAACGAGGACGCTTTCCTCGTTGGTGCTCAGGGAACAAGGACGGTATGCAGGTTCCCGAGGGAATCCCCCAAAGGTTGCCATTCCGGTGCTAGAAGATCAAGACCACGGGCTCACCAGGACGGAGGTCATCGCCGAGCCCACCGACGTGTCATGCCCAGAAGCTTTAGTAGGCGGAGACTGCTTTAGCCAGTATAAGATGTACTCTTGTCCCCTTTCAAAATTGGCTGTTGTGGCATCCCTTCCCGCCTAGAGCCTTCGGGGGCCAGTATAAATATAGGCTAGTCCCCGCCGTAGAGAATGGTCGGAAGGTGGAGTCCTGAGCCCTTCCGAGGCAGTTCATCCTTGTACTCGTTCATACTCATCCTCCCTTGCGAGGCAATCCACCACAAAGCAGGAGTAGGGTCATACACCGCAAGGTGGCCCGAACCTGGAAAAAGCATCATGTTCGGCCCTTCCTTCCTCTCTCTCGAGCACGTCGGAGCTTCGCCGTGAGGCAGTGAGAAGCAAGCCATAGCTTAGTGGAGTTCTTCGCGCACACCCCAGAGTTTGAACCTTTCCTTGGATCCCCGGAGCCCCGATACTGACATTTTGGCGTGCCAAGTAGGGGTGTGATGAAGTTCCTTCCCTTCGCTCCGCCTCCGCTCCACCGTTCCCATGGCCGACGCTCGTCGGGTTTGTGCCGAGCACCATGTGTCTCATGTCGCCCAGACGGAGCCGGCAGGTCGTGGCGGCCGCCACCTCTGCACCTCTGCCGCGGCCGACACCGCCATTGACCCTACCTCTCTTCCCTTCCACCCTCCGTGCAGCACGATGGCCGCACCGCCATGCTTTCTCTCACTCCGGCCACGACTTCGTCTTCACATGCTCGCTGTGGGCCAGCAAACATACAGGCTGCGCTACTCATGGCGCGCGAGCTTCTGCGCTACAGCCCCACCAACGAAGGCTATGATGCCTGGCTTGGCCGCATTACCGAGCTCGTCAATGCCATGGGCGAGGCCCCGGTGCCCTCCCACTCACTCCATCCCAAGCCGTTTCGCACGGGCGACGTGGCGCATGATGCACCTTGCCTGCTCCCCTGCGTGGCGACAACGTCGAGCCCTGGCATGACACGGTCGCATAACCCGCCGCGTGGAGCACCGGTGCTGACTCGGGACAAGGCCAATTGCAAGATTGTGCATCATCCGCCACACGACGCGAGTGCGCTTCCCGCACCGCCATTTCAACCCCAAGACCGGGATGTCCAAGAAGCTATGGCGTAGGGGCATCAGGACCGCGCCGCTCCCGCATGAGGCATGCATGTGAGAGCCGCCGGCTGCCGTGCCTTCACCAGTGAGCTGCTTCAGGTGGTCTGCCCAGTCAAGTTTAAGCCGGAGCTGCCCTCGCGCTAGGACGGCATCCCAAACCCTACGGAGTTTCTCCAGCTCTACGCGTTGAGCATCGAGGCGGCGAGTGGCGACGACAAAGTCATGGCGAACTGTTCGCCATGGCCCTCAAGGATGGCGCGCTTTCCGGACTCATGAACCTCCCTGAGGGGTCGATCTCCTTATGGGATGAACTCCACGAGCGGTTCATCGCCGACTTCCAAGGCACCCGGGACTGCGCCTCACCATCAACGATCTGCGGAGTGTGAAGCAACGGCCTGGCGAGACCATCCACATGTACATTCAGTGCTTCACCCATGTCCGCCTCAAGATCCCGAAGGCCTCAGACGAAGCTATCGTCTCAGCATTAACCGACGGTCTCATAGATGTCCGGATGAGCGAGAAGCTCGCCATCAACTATGACCTATGCACGACATTGGAGTTGTTCTACCTGGATGATAAGTGCGCGAGGGCGGAGGAAGGCCACCTCTACCTCAACAACCCCGACGTCGAGCCGGAGGAAAAGAAGGCCAAGGAAGTGAAGTGTAAGGGCCCCGCCGTGTTGGCAGCGCAGCTAGAGCTGAAGCGCGGCCGTGGCCGCGATGAGCCCGCCAAGGATGGTCACCGATTTTGCGTCTACCACAACACCGACGACTATCAGGATCTCAGGGCACTCCATGACGACCACTTGGGCCGCCGCCCCGAACGCCATGATCGTGGCTTCGACTGCAAAGGAGGCCGTGGTGGAGGCCGGTACGACAACCGCAACCACCGTCAGGGCTGGCGTGACTAGCCTCGCGAGGGTGGCTGGCGCGAGTAGCCTCACGACGGTGCCTGGTGCTATCAGCCCCGCTAGGCCCGTCCTCAGGACAACACTGGCCTTCCACTGCTGCCGCTGCCTAGGAGGAACCACAACAACCAGCAGGACGAGGGGGCTAGGGGCTACCAGGATCCTCGCGCAGTCGCTTGCATCCTCGAAGGAGCTCAGGCCCCTGCGTCCAACCGCCTCTTCAAGCAGTTCTCTTGTCAGGTGAATGCAGCCCTCCCGAGGCTTGAGGCTGTGCATCCCCTCAAGTGGTCAAAGTACGCCATCACCTTCGAGTCCATGGACCACCTCAGGTGTTCAGCCACCGTCGGCGTGCTCCCCATGTTGTGCACGCCCACCATCAGCAACATCTCTGTCACCAAGACCCTCATCGATGGTGGTGCCGGCCTCGATGTCCTCTCAGTCGAGACCTTTGAGATGCTTCAAGTGCCTTATGACCAGCTCATGCCCACCAGTCCATTCTCTAGGGTGACCGATGGTTCCACCATTCCCCTAGGGCAGGTGCGCCTCCCGATCTCTTACGGCACCCGCGACAACTATCACACCGAGCTCATCGACTTTGACGTGGCCCACATTGGCCTCCCGTATAAGCCATCCTGGGGTATCCTGCCCTTGCCAAGTTCATGGTAGCAACCCACCATGGCTACAACGTCCCCAAGATGCCAGGGTGCAGAAGCAGCATCACTGTCGCCTGTGATGAAAAGGATGCGGTCTGTTGTGTTAAGCACGGCTACCAGGCTGCAGCGGCCAAGAATTCCAACGGCAATGGTGACATCGCTCCCCCTGATGTTGTCCCCGCAAAGAAGATGCAACTCCTCCCCAAGAACCGTCACAAGGCATAGAAGGCACCCGCCGGCAACGCCTCGAGTGCCGCGTCTTTCGCCGGGGCATACTTTCCTCCCGCATAGGAAGGTGCGCCCGACGCCTCCCTCAGGGCAGACTCGGGGGCTTCCACTTGGAGAGCGCCTGCCCCGACTAGTGCGATGAGAGAGGTGCTCAGGCACCACTTGGAGGCATGCTTCGACGCGCACCCTCGTAAGCAAGGAACACGACGTGAGGTGCCGGGAGCACAAGAGTTCATCACCAAGGTGATCTGCGAGCATCAGGAAGCACGGGACATTCATGGCGAGCACTGCCCTGCATGCCCCACCAGCTCAGCTGCCGCACCCGATGTGGAAGGCGAGCTGCGCATTTGCATCAACATCCCGGGCCTCAACAGGGCTACTTCTCAGGACCTCTTTTGGTCGTTATGCGTCATCCGGAGCGGGGGTGTCCCAAGCAACTACATCTGCATGTCCTTCGGCCTGCTGAAGGTGGGCGCCACGTACCAACGGTTCGCGCGGCTCATGCTGATGTCTCATGAGGCTCGGCACCTAGTGTTGGAGTTTTGTGAGGCCCCAATCCCTCGCGAGGTTCCCGGGCCTCAGGAGCCGCCCGACTTGTGAGGGTCGAAACTCCACGGCAAGCTTCATCGACTACACTGACATTACCGCAGCAACATTGCCAGGTGACTTTTTGGTTTGGTCAATTATGGGTGCCCCGCAGACTGCATCATCCTCAGGCTGTTTGGGGCAGCCCTATCGGTGTCCTGGGAACGGGGGTACCCATACTTGCCTGCCTGCGGCTCACGGCGTGGCTCCATCACTAAAAAAATACACTTCCGTTATGATACGTGTTTGTCACAGTAGGTCGCGTTTTTTGCCATGCATGTACATCCATGACGATTTTATGACAGAATCAAGATAGTCATACATGTGCTGTCGTAGAAGTGTTCCATGACATTACCAAAATTATCATCACGAAAGTGTCCACTTCAATGACGATAAATCGCACGTCACAGAAGTGCTTTCGTCAAGGGTGACAGACATGTGGCATCCACCGTAACGGAACGCCGTTAAGCTATCGGGTCTGGTTTTGGATCCGATAACCCGCTAACAGCCCCGACCAATGGGGATTTTCCACGTGTAAAATCATCATTGGCTGGAGGAAACACGTGTCGGCTCACCGTTGGGACAGATGTCATCTACTCAATGGACCGAAGGTGCCTATGATATGTCGACACGTGGCACGGCCGAACAGAGGCCCATTCCTGTGAAAAGTCCGGCCCGTTTGACTTGGTCAAAAGGTGGCGGGCCGGCCCACGGAAAGCCTGTTAACGGCCTGTTCGCATATAGCCCATTTACAGCATGCTAACCCAGGGCCCCTTACGACCTATCCGAATTAGGCCCAGTAGCGTCATCTAGGCCGTCCAATATGATTCCAGGCCATTTTAAGTTCCGGCCCATGTATGGCCCATGACGTCTTTCGACCCATATGAGGCCCTTTGTAACTCTTGGCCCATTAACGGCCCGAGGTGAAACTGGCCCGTGTTGAGCAGTGTATCACTTTATACCCATTAACGGCCCATTACTCCATTGGGCCGTTTGCAGCCCATGTTATGTTTCGGCTTTCTCAGGGCCCATTTGTTCTTGGGCTCATTTCCAGCATTCGGTTACTTATGGCCCGTTACTGCCATTTTCTACTTGTGGGCCAAATTCAGCCCATATGGTTACAGTTGGCCCGTTTGTGGCCCGTTAATATGTTGAGTTGTTTTCATAGCGTCATCAAATACGGCCTATTAACGACGGCCTGTTATGGTCGGCCCGTGAACGGACGACGCCAACTCTAGCCCGTTTACAGCCATAATGCGGTCTGTTTTTGGCCCATGTTTGGCCAATCGATCATATGACCCGTATAAGGCCCATTGATGATACGGCCCGTACAAGGCCCATTGTTTCTACGGCCCGTACAAGGCCCATTGTTTCTACGGACCATAGAAGGCCCATTGTTTGTACGGCCCGTAGGAGGCCCAGTGTCACTACAGTAAATATGTAGCCCATGGTTATTGTGGCCTAGTTTTAAAAAGTAGGTTATTGCGGCCACTAGCAAACCGCGGAAAAAGAACTGCACTGACTACAAGCAAAAAAAACTAAACAAGACAACAAGGAAATAAATAAGCAGCAAACTTACGCTAGGCTATCACGGCTATTACACATATTACATCCACTGGGCATCAAAGTTCGCCACTAGTGCAAATAAACGCGCCGACAAAAGAATATACAAAACTGAGAGCACTTCAGAACGCACTAGACCTGGCCAGGTCGGGCCCCCCAAACAGCCGAACAAGCTGATTAGACCTCAGTTGTGTCAATGATAGATGCATCACCCGTAACTGTATGGCATGATGTTGCGCAAGACAGTCCTCTGACATCTTCATTACATCTTCGACTTCAAGTCGGAGCTGAGCTGAAGCAAGCCTTTCCGCTTTAAGTTGAGACTGAAGAAGTCAAACTGATTGAGGCAGCGACTGCACAGAGGTTGTTCCACACCCGCTGGTGAGTAGCTTCAACTCACTGTCTTCATCAAGACAGGACCTTGGGGTCATCTCGCTGTGCTCAAGATGGTTTGGCTCACTATATTCCCTAAAGTTCTGCCTGGCATAAGAGATACGACTCTGAAAGAGAAACAAGGAGACACGTAACAGGTTTCACAATTATATAAGAAAATAAATGGATCTGTTCTGCATAAGGAACATGTTTTTACAGCTACTATCTGAAACTGGTAGTTGTTGCAAACATCCAATCAAATGTAAACACCAAAGCAAACAGCAGTGGAAGAAATTATGCCTATCCAAATCAATACTAGAACAAAGTTTGAAGGCTTGAGAAGGATGAAATTACATTACATGTTAACACGGGATGGACAAAGCCCTTCTCCATGTTGCTGGAAGGATAATTCAATAAATTCACCAAAGAAAATTCTTTATAAGCGTTGCCATTATTCTACATTTTGCAAAGAGTAAATATAGATCAAATAATATTGGAAGAAACAGAGGATAATGAAGCTCAGGTGTAGACTGATGATACATAATCAAATAACAATTAATTAAGTACAACGTTACTAGGCAAAAGGGAGAGAGGTACTGACAAGAGCAATGGAGAGCCCAATATTGTTGTGAGATCGTATGATCCTTTGAGCAAGGATATTCATCTGAAATTAGTTTTCATACAAGAGAGAAGCTAAGACACATGCAGAAATTTAGGAGTTCAAATTTTGAATTGATATCATGGACAGTACCTGACGCTGGGCTCCCAGCAGTTC
Organism: Triticum aestivum; assembly: GCF_018294505.1. Taxonomy (NCBI): domain Eukaryota; kingdom Viridiplantae; phylum Streptophyta; class Magnoliopsida; order Poales; family Poaceae; genus Triticum; species Triticum aestivum. The sequence continues at coordinate 292,530,227 of NC_057799.1, forward strand.
TAATAGGGGTTTGGCCACTGGAGTAGGGGTAAAGTGTGGTACAGTTGGGCCTGTGTTTTCTGTGGCTGCTGATCTATCTGATTTAACAGGTATCACTACCTTTTCCAAATACCTAGTTTGAACTCCTTGAGGACCTGCACTCACCCTCTTCCTTTTGGACATCTATTACGAAAGAACAATATTTGACTGGAAAAACATAGTATGACAACACATGGAATAGGTACAGAAAAAAGATAGGTATGGCATATACTCATATATGATGCTTAAACTAAGCAGATGGTGTAACAAAGTAGAAGTAATGCAAGAGGTCAGATGCACAATATGTGCGACCAATACAACCTTGCCAAGTTAGAGCAAGCACCTTGATGGGTGAATAAGATAGGCCATCCTCCACCATGCCAATTTTGTTAGCTAGTGGATTGTTCCGCAATATTCCTCTCGTGCGCCCATTCTCATATTCATTTTGATAATGTTCAATATCTTACATGCATGAAAACATAAAAACAAGTGAGATTATCTTTGTAATGCAGAAGTGATTCTAATCCAATACTGCTTCCCTGTAAACCCCTTTGTGCTATCTCTGCAATTCTTTTAAGAGATGCCATGCATGCTGTAATTTGGTGTGTGCATTAATATAATGTGGCCTACTACTCAAAATATGAGAGCTCCAGAAGTGATGACACTTCGCAGATGACGGCTTCAACATATAGTAAAGAAAACAAGTCGACCTCACCTGACAGATTGAAAATATAATAAGGGAGAACAACTGGACCTGACCAGTCGACCGCAAGAGAAGAGGATCATCTTAAAGAAGAGCAGAAGAGCAGAAGAGCAGGTAGATTGAAGATATTACAAGTATTTCAATACAATGTCGGTTGGCCACCCATGATGAACCAGAGTGCACAGAGAAATACTATTCTTTTTGGTCTCTCCATATGTGGCTCACATGCATTTCGGAACTAAAGTAGGAACATTTAGCTGACCAATTAAACATCTCTCAGTTTTACTAATATCAGCATTAATATCATATATGAATTTGTACAACTAAGCTTGTTTAGCTCGATGGGTGGAGCAGTGCTATTACGACATGAACCACGTAGGCTGATCGTGGTCATCATAAAATGGGGAAACCATAAGCATGATGAGTACAGTGTTGACCATGGCAGTGGGATGGCAGATCTGAAGCTGCAAACTGCGCAAAGGGTAGTTAGCAACCAATGTTTGCTTTGAAATAACAACTAAGATTTGGTATGGACAAGAAATTACAGTCAACAAGTGACAAAGAAATGCAATTCTGTTCTCTCTCTATATGTCGCGACATGCATTTGGAAACTCAAGTGGGACCTTTAGCTAACCAATTAAATGTGTCTGTTAACAAATATCAGTATCATATCACAATCATATTTGAACAACTAAGCTTTCGAATTTTGAGTGTTGTGTTGTTTAGTTCGAAGGGTGGTGTAATGCTAGTACGACAGAAAGCACCTACGCAGATCATAGTAGAGTAGATAAAAGGGGAAAACCCTAAGCATCAAGAGAAAAATCAGGAAAGTGGAACCAGCTGGACCAGTGGGTGGCGCACATGCTTTTCGAAACGAATATAGGAACATTAGGTGACCAATTAAACGTTCTCTGTTTTAGTGATATGAGCATCATATCAGATTCGTATTTCAACACGTAAGCTTTGGGTTGAGGTCTTGAGGAGCAATGCTAGCACGACACGAAGCACCTACGATGATGGTAGTAAATATAAAGGGGGAAAACCATAAGCTTTACGAGTATAGTTCCCGTGCCATGGCGGATCTGAAGGTCCAAACCGGACAAAGCTACTTCGCAACCAATGTTTGCTTTCAACTAGCCACTACGATTTGGTACGGACAAGAAAAGTACAGTAAACAAATTATGATCTATTTTCCGGGTGAGATCAATAACTTAAGCACATATGGAAGAGTAGGACCTCTCTTGCGATGCCATGTAGGCCTCTGCTGATACGTTGAGGGTGCTGCGGGTGCGATGGCTGTCAGCGGAGGGGAACAAGACTTTAGACGGCAGGCGGCCGGGTCGGGGGATAAATCCTGTTGCCGTGGACGAGGCGGTCATAGGAGCAGTAATGGCAAGGTGGACGACGGCGCCGATGAAGCGAGAGGACGCGATGAAAGGATCCTGGTCCAGCGTCGTTGATGAGAGACGTCCATCTCTTGCAGGGGACGACGGGGTAGGTGTAGCGGCTCCGGCAAGGTGGAGGATGGGGTGGCGGACGGAGGAGGCTGGCCGCAGTGGGGAGGTTGTCGTGGCGCCGACGGTGTATGAATGGGGAAATGGAGGGGAGGGGTATCTCAAACTTTGGGACACGCTTCTCTGAAATGTGGGAAAGTTACAAACTTATCCCCCATTTAAAATTTCAGACATTGCGTCGGTTGGGGATAGGACGGTAATCTCGCATCTCCCATATATTTGCCGGTAACTATTTCGGGCGAGGAGACGGTGTTTTGCCGCCCACGGTGTATGAACGGGGCTGACAGGTAGGGCCGTTGTGTCATGTCTGAGGAAAGTTACACATCTGCCCCTATTTAAAATATTAGCCTACATCGATTTCGGACGAGGAGAGTTTGTTTTGCCGCCCACCATGTATGAATGGGGAAATGGAGCGAGAGACACATGTCTTTCGGACGAGCTTGAATCAAATGTGTTTTGCCGCCCACGTTTGGCGCCCACCTTGTCTGAATGGGTTCAGAGGCCGTCGTGTCACGTCTGATTGAAGTTACTAGTCTACCCCTATCGACAGCAGTGTAAATCCGGTCGATAAGGATGTAAGTGTGAAGGGTAGACAGTAATTTCCATCTCGCAAACACTTGCTTCGGGCAGCCCACAAATTATAGTGGGTGTTTAGCCAGTTCATTCAAAGCTTGGGAGAATTAGCATTCACGTTTGCCCTGGGCCCTGGCAAACTAAATTCAAATCCAATTTGTATTCGATTACAAATATCCACAGATAATTCTACGTTTTGTTATTTATTTCTTCAAAACCACAACAAAGATTTATTCCACCTTTATATATGATTATGATTTAGAAATGTTGTGATCTTCGAATTCAGTTGGTTAGATACACTTTGAGTCAAACAGTTATTTCATCCAATACAATATGCTCACACGAAAAATAGTTCACCTTATGTCAATCATACAAGTACTGAGGATTACCTCGCCTAAAAAATTCGGATCATTACAACACATGGACAACATAGGGGGTCTTACAACATAATCCATTCAGAGACGTGACACAACGTGCAAGTACAATAATCTAATGACAATTTCAACTGGTATCTAATGAAGAACCGGGATTACCCTAGGCTTCAGATAGTAGAAACAGCAGGACCTCCTCCGTCTTCAAATGCAACATTCTTACTTCCTCCAATTCTTGGGTTGCTTGCATAGTGCGTGCCGCTAATTCCATAATTTCCAGCCTCAAGATAAAGATTACCTCATTCATGGCAGCCACACCATCTCTTTCTGCCTCTAATAGAGCCTCAAGAACTATAATATCTGTGTCAGACTGCTCTCCAGCGGTGTTGCCTCTGAACTGCTACCATCTGGTAACATGGATGGCGCACTGCTTCCAAAAATAGATTCTGGGGGTGTACATTGTGTCCTAGTGTGAACGGCATCCTGAAAGGTTTCCGCTGGACATAAGAAAGAGATAGTTATCGCATGATCCAGGCAGTAAGCTTACATGGTAAACGACATACGAATTATTGCCGAGCATGGCAAGCTATATTTAAGTGGTTCGATGCAGCATCAGCCGAAAAGAAATTAAAATGGTAAGATGAAAGTTGAAAGGGAGTGTACCACCGCTATATTTAAGTTGCCAAGGCATCTAAGTAGTTGAAATAATCTGAGAAAGCACTGAACAGTGTGGCCTCATATAAACTACGAAGACAGTCTTGTGATGAAGTTCAGAGGAAAAGTTAAGGACTCAAATGAACAAGGCATGCATTTCTTTACGATAGTACAGCAGGCACTGCTGACATATTGGCCTACTCAGGTATAGCATAACAACAAACAAGCATTCGAATCAAGCAATACAGCAAAGAAGACAACTAAACTATTTGTAATTCTGTAGGATTACAGGTTGAGGGCACAAGCCAAGAAAGCAGCCCACTCGCATTACATTTCACATGTACTAAAACACACTGGCTTACCATATGTTGTTGTGAAGCCTCGCTGCTGTTGCAATGTTCTTTGAAGATATCGCCAGCATCCCGTGGTTGCAAATCTAGTTGTTGTAGTTTATTCCGCACCCTCTATTTAGGTAAAAATAATTTTAATCGCATGCACTGGTCCGAATTGATCATCAGTGGTTCATCTAAACTAATGAAAGAAGGGTGTGTGCATACACGACAATATATCTGCTTCCCTCTATTTTTATGCTTGTTCGAGGTGCCAGCCCCAAAAGAACAAATATTTTGCTTGATGGGGTTCGCAGCTCCATAATTAATAGAAGCATCAAATTAGTCATGCAACTTGGGAAGATCAAGAACACACAAACAAGTAATGAACAGAGGCTCGGAGCAGTGATCTAATAGCTAGCATCAGAAAATGTAGGGTAAAACGAACAAAAAGCAGCGGAACCACATGCTAGTTTGGTGATGTGTAATTGAGCATAGAGAACATTAAGGAGTCTGATGGAACCAACAGGCGGCATCAGAACAACACCATTATCATAAATATAGCATTCAAGAAGTAAAATAGTAGGCAGTGATATCTAGGAAGTACAGTAATACTTAGGACAAAACTAAAGCATATTAACTATATGTGCACTGGTATGTAATTTAGCACATGTAACATGTTCACTGCCAGAAGTATGGCCCTATAGGTGCAAGCAGAATAACACGTCTCATGAAAAACTGAATGATGCCCTGAAGAAATTCAAAGGTGCCGGGCTTATGCTAAGAAAGTGAACGTAGGCGCCGGCCGTTGGATAATAGTACCTGATTCTCGGCGGCATATGGGTATCGTTATCATACTTGATAGCTAAGGATCGTCGATGGTGCTCGTGTTGCGGTTGAGTTTGGGCAGGCTGTCGCCATCACTGAAGCGGCTCCGGTGCTACGGTTGCGGCGCCTGTCGACATACAAGAAAGCTCATCTGTCGTAAGTGAACAGTTGCATGATAAAAAGAAAAACCAAAGGAGTACAAATCAAAATAACCTAATGAGGCTGCGGCATCAGTAAAGCAGGGCCGGTGGAGTTGAATATGGCGTCCGTGGAGCGGGTCCGGTGCAGTGGACGAAGGCTTTGGCGGGCGCGTTGTATAGTGCTTTCGGTGAGGCGGATCTGTTGCGGCGGACGAGGGCTTATATGAAGGGCCAGCAAAGGGGCGGACGAGGGAGTCAGTGAAGGGCCTACACTGTTGTGGACGAGGGCACGGGTTAAGCAAATCCGGTGCGATGGACCATGATGGCGGTCAAGGAGATCGTGAGCGGTGGACAAGCCAGTCGCTGAAGCAGCTCCGGTGAAGTGGTGAGTTGGCAGTTGGGGTTCCAAGGTGCGGAAGGTAGATCCATCGGGGTGTGAGGTCCACCGCTGCGGCGGAGGACTAGATTCGGCGGCTTGCCGTGGTTGGGGGGGTCGGGGAGGGGAAGGGGAGGGGCTCTGGGGAAGAATGTTGGGGGCAAAGAGGGGAAAACAATGGAGTTACCAAAGCAGCCCTTTTCCGTTCATGTGGCAGGGGTAAAACAGGAATATCGCAGGGCTAAACTTTCGGGCGCGAGATATTTCGATGTGAGCGGGAAGTTTGAAAGCTTTTGGCGCCTGAAATTATATTCTGCTCTTCTACAGCCGACTATGATATCATGGCCGAGAATTTGTTTGTTTTGCACGCAAAAAAAAGTGCAAGTTTTGAAAATCAATGTCTCCAACTCGAAACTTAGATTATCCATTCAATTCAAATATGGATCATTGAGCTACTACAAGCAAATACCATCATACGGTCTAATTCAAATGAAATTCCAAATGTGTTTATCCTAAATATGATGACAAAAGAAAAAATGTGTATGTGTATGAATAAAGTGGATGATTATAAAGTTTGAACATGCCCGTATGTGTATATCTCTAGGTTTGATATATGAATTTGAAATCACGAAATCCCGGCTTTAGAAATGTACCTCCGTTTAAATGAATTACAAAAGCTAATGATGGAGTCGAATTCCAAAATTACAATCTTAGGTTTGTAATTCTGGTACATCAAGGTATATCACGCATGTTCAAACGTACCGTTATCTCATAGTCCAAACTGTGAAACAAATTGATCAACCATGAGTGCACACACTATTGACCATGTATATCTCAGTTACGCTAAAGTCCCTCAAATATAGACACCTCACTCTTTATCT
>NC_057799.1:292537098-292551746 GCF_018294505.1 Triticum aestivum
GAGCACATTAACACCCCTCTCTCTTCTAAAGTCCGGGCCCCAATATATGTCTCTATCACTTTGTCTCTTGGGCATGCACACATCTCTTCCCCCACTCTCTAGCTAGGTCTCCCAGCATCTCTCTTTCCCAAGCACACGCTCTATGTAGAGTGTATCTTTCCCATACACACAAAACGTCACCCCAAACGTCTATCTCCCTAGTTATGGGGTTCTCGCACACTCACCTCACACACCACCCCCACTGCAAACAAGCACACTTTGTCTCCTTGTGCACCACTCTCCTCTTTCTATCTCTCCCACATGCGGACCCACCCCAGCTCCTTCCCTGTATACATATATGTCGTGACTCTTCCCATAGCTCCCTAATGTATCATTGTTCTCGATCTTGCACATTGTTCTCTACACCATCTATTCTAGATCTCTCATGAAGTCCCTATCACACACACGATGACTCGCTTCCCTTGCGTCTTCGTACATAGGCCAATTTCAAACAACGTCAACATTGTCTCCCTATCTATACACCATTTATGGACACAAACACCCCCTCTCTCCCCCCTCTCTTCCTCTCTCTCTCTATCTCTCCGTCGCTAGCTCTCTATCTCTCTCTCGCTCTCACACCCCTCTCCCCCACACACTCGATGTCTCTTCAAAATAGTCTGCTCCCCCCGCCCGCACCCATGCTATCCCTCTCACACACATAGACACGCACAAACACCCATTAATCTGGATCCTCATCTCTCCCCATGTCCGCATGTGTATCTCACACACTCACTCTCTAATTATGTATATGTGTCTCCACGTTACACAACACAAGGCCCGATGTACATGTCTCACTCTATCCTCCACACACATAAACACAAAGAATCTGTTATCATTGCCTCAGTCTCTAGACATATCACACACGCACACTGTCTCTCTCTCCCGCAAACACGCTCAACAAGGGTTTCCCCGTGAATAACTTACCGTCTATTCATCAACAGTCGTGGCAGTAAGGCGAACACGAGACTTGAAAAGAATAAATCTACACGTGCTTAGACCACCTAGTATGACTACTAGGACTAGAGCAAACCAAAAAGCGCGCCGCCGTCACCCCCTCCTTATCGGCGACGGGAAAACCTTTGTTTTACATAGTCGAGAAGTCATTGTGTTAAGGCCCCACATGTTGAGGCGTTGAATAGAATGTAGATGCTAGTTTACGGAAAAAAGTATCGATAATACGTTTGTATCTCCATACTCATATTTCTTCTCTTATAAAAATCCGAGTTGGTGATGATGGTACGCGTGCCATCTTGCAATATAGACCGTCCGACCTATATATGATGGATGGAAATTAAACTAAAAGATACCCGCACCCCTCTCCACATTTGCAGACAAGGCCTTCCCTCGTTCATCCTTATCTTCAAAAACCTCATTGTTGAGCAATTAAGAAAGGAAGCCTCTGGAACAACCTGGCCTGGTGGCCGCTGCCGGCGTCGTCAATCCCCAGGCCTCCGCTCAGTCCGACCACCAATCACCACCACGCCCCACTCCTCTTCACCTTATCTCCTATTTCTCAAGATATCATTAGTTTTTACACATGGGATTACTCCCGCATGGGTCAATCACAACGAGTGTTTTTATAAAAAAATGCATCTTGATGTTCCGTGCAATGAACGGATCTTGCTAGTACTCCTACAGAAGACTAAGTTGGTGATGATGGTGTGTCTGCCATCCGTCGTTTGTGACCATTAGATCTACATCTAGCGACTGTGAGGTAAGTTGTTGCCTGTTCTCACCAACATCCCACTTGTCTACTAATTTGCAGAAAAACCCATAATTAGTATCTTAAAACCAACCACATCCCTCCCTGACCTCTCCAAAACAGCCCAAGGAATATATTCTAATTGAAACATAATATATCTATAGTGATATATGTATATCAAAATTAGAGTGTTTTGTATCAAGTTTGTGAATAAGTATTATTCTATTTATGATTCGTTGCAACGCACATGAACATTGATAGTATTTCCAACCATGCAATATTTTTTTCCTAGTATTCCATAGTTTCGAGTTTTCCATCAAGATATTAGTCACTCATGGTTGATATTTACTTTCAATCATGTGCACATATGCACTATGTAACTAGCCTTGCTTATTGGGTTCCAAAGCTTAACTTTAACTCCTACTTACAATATGTAGAGTATTTAACAAAAAACTACAACTTTCAACTAGCCCTAGGAAGAATCTATTGTACAAAAAATAGCAAAATCATACCCAAAATTTCTTAATCCACGTGAAAAACTACTACCTAGTACTCCCTCCGTCCCACAATGTAAGACGTTTTTGCAAGCTAGTTTAGCTTGCAAAAACATCTTATATTATGGGATAGAGGGAGTACCGATTAGGTTAGTTTAAACCCATTTATGAAAGGGTTGGCCCACACGTCCGTGCTGACGAGGCAGCTTAAAACAACACATTTTGTTTGACCGTTGACACGAGGGACCCACATCTGACCTTCTATCCTATTATTCCCCCTCAAATCATTATTTTTCCTGAACATTACTTCAAACTGTACTGATGCGTGTTCGTCGGTGGCGCCGGCGATGAGCGAGTTGGCCGCCGCTCCGCGGGACGGGCCGGACGCCGCGCTGGCTTCCGCACGGGTTGGCAGGCTGGCCCGAGCATGACTCACGAGCGAGCAAGCCGCCGCGCTGGCCTTCGCTCGAGCCAGATGGCTGGCCTTAGCGCAGCGCGCGCGAGCAAGTTGCCGCCCCGCCGTGCCAATCTAGCTAGCAAACCTGGCAGACAAGCAGCTGGACAGAGCTATCTTGGCTAGCTAGCGGCCGCGAGCGCCTGACGGAGCTGGCATCCGGGCTGCCGCAAGATGGGCTCCGCACCGCCAGCGGTTTTGACCTCGCCTTCTGCCGGCGGCGGTAGCTGCGTCACATGGCCGAGGATGACTAGGTGGACAAGCCGGAGGTAGGAGGTCACTCGGGGATTTTTGTGCAGACTGACATGTAGGTCCCACAAGTCATAACGCCCGGTCGAATAGAAGGCGTTGACTTGATGGGCGACATGGGCCCTGTTTGGATGCTCTAAGTCAGAGGTTAGATTCTAACCCTGAACTAACTCTAACCAAAGTGGTGTTTGGATGGCAGGGTTAGATTGACAACAAATGTATCCAAACAAGGCCATGGGTTGAAACGTGCCTATAATGGCACTTTGTAGAGTAGTCGTTTCTTGGTAGGGCTGGTTGGTAAGAGCATGTACAATGGTTGATAAGGTAGTCTTATCTTAAGTCTGCCACGTATGCAAGTGGTAGTAGTTTCTTTGCGTTATTAGTGGTTTCTTGCATTATTAGGGGTTTCTTGTAAGGGACAATGTACTACTAGCGACAAAAGGCGATTCTAGGTTGTGTTGTACTCCAACGAGTACTACTAGTGGTCGCGGGAGTGTATACCTCGTTTTGTGGGTCCGATCCCGGCCGAACGCATGGCGGCCTTTTTTTTAAATAGTAACATCGCTGCGAGCCAATATTTTACACGGGTAGTTTGAGTTTTGAAGTCAAACTGACATGCGGCACCACAATCTGGGTGCACTGGATAGCCTAGACACGTGAACGGGTTTTCCTTCCCAGCATCTCGTGGCTCGCGTGCTCGCCCTAGCCGCACCTTGCTTGCAGCTTCCTCATCAGCTAGTAGCATATTTAAACTAGTGCCTCCCAATTAAGCCCGAGGAGCCGGAAAAGCCTGGTGGGGCATTGGGAGCTGTGCAATATGGCTCTGTACGTAAAGTGCTCTACTACTACTCTATAGCTTGTGGCGTTGCACGCATGGACTTCACTCCATTATCGACTCTACTATAAAAGAAATTCCTCTTGACGTGTTTTTTTAAACGGAGGCAAAAGCTTTGCTTCATCTCATTCATAAAGAAGGAACTACTAACAAAGTTCGATGAGATCCATTACACCTCCACAAATGGAAGCGAAAAGCCTAGTCTCGCTGTATCAAATAACTCAAATGTTCTACCCCCGCAGTAACCGTCGCTGATAAACAGGCTGCTAGTGTGTGCGTGAGAGGAGCGGCTGAATAGAGCACCGAGAGTACCCACTAGGCCACTACACAGGTGTACTTTCCCTGCATTGATAGTACAGCGATGGTTCTAGAGAACAGTAGTACCCTCCACTTCCAACTGTAGCTCCTTGGCCCTGAGATTCAAGAGTTCAAAACTGGTGCACTATACTAGAAGTACAGTACATCGCACTACTAGTTGAGAAAGTAGTACTAGTACTGCTACAGTACGAGCACATACTCCTCCGTCACATAATGTAAGACGTTTTTGACACTAGTTGGCGTGTACAAAAAATAGCAAAAACATAACCAAAATTTCTTAATCCACGCCAAAAACTACTAGCTAGTGCCAAAAATTTCTTACTAGTGATATTATTTACAGTATAATGCAATCCCATAACATCCCATAATGCTAGTACTAGTAGTAAATAATAGCCTCACCCCTTCGATAAGGAACGATCTACAGTTGGAAGGGACGAGGCCCTGCGGTTACTACGCTCTTATCTCCTCCTCACTAGTTCCCTTCCCCCGAAGAGAAGGCAGTTCGTCGCTGCTCCCATGGATTCTCCAGGCGGTTCTCCTCCTCGTCGGGGCTGGGAGACCTTGGATGATGATCCTCTGGGAGAAATCGCACGCCACTCCGACGTCCTCACCGCCGCAAGACTCGGTGCTTCCTGCACCAACTTTTTCAAGATGGTGCTTAAAAAGGCTTGGGAAAAGGCCATGCTTGTTGGTCTTCCATGCATCCTCAAGGAGAAGGTTCTTCTATGGGACAATCCTTCGAACAGTCCACCGCTCCCTGGCCATGGTTGCACGTTGACTCCGCTAGAGTTGCCGATGTTGAGAGGTAGTCGGATTTTGTCCGATGAGCAGGTCAGTAATGGAGTTTGATCATGTAGTACTTAGTTATTCCATTTCCATCATGTAATTTCTCCACTGCCCACCGTCTTATATATAGGTCTGGGTTGGTGCCAACGAAGATTGGCTTGCATACCTTCGGCCGAGTACCACCATCATTTTGCACAACATCCACAGCAGTGCGGCCGTTCCGGTAGACCCCTTCTCCACCATTGGTATCGGCCTTCCGCACTGGCCGGGCTTGAATACGTATGATGATGTCTACATGAGATTGAAGAAGATAGCAATTGTGGACCCGCCGACAATGCGACGCGGCTACGGCGATTACAATCTCATCGCGGTGTTCGACCTAAGGATTACCATCAATGCAAGAGGCAGTAACGGCAGAGGCTGGCGCATGTTGGCGGCGACAGATTTGTACCCCTACATGTTCGAAGACGTCGTGCGCCATCTAGGCCGCATCTTCGCGGTGACAAGCCAGGGGACTTGTTTCATCTGGTTGCCATCCTACGGTACAAGAGATTACAAACGAAATGCACAAACCATCATTTGCATCCCTAATGGTACTTCATTATTTGGCAGGGACCAGTCATCCCGCGATCAAAATAAGATCGCCGATCCTGGATGTTCATTTGCATCTGCGATTCGGTCTAACCTGGAACCTTGTAGGAGGCTTTGGCATATTGGGATCAACTATCTTAGCAGTCGTTACCCATGGTACGACTGATGTGCAACATGGTCACACAATCTACCACGATCGGACTGTCACCATCTACCCAGGTATTCCATTTTTTAACCCTCTCGCCTTCTCTTTCATTGTTGTACTAGTACTCTACTTACGTACTAGTAGGAGTACTTTTTACCTTGGAGGACGCGTATAGCTAGCTAGGCCCTTGAAGACATGAACCCACTAGCTGCCACCATTTTTGTTTTTCCATGTCTTACTATCACATCCATATAGCTAAGAGTGGCTATATATAATAAGCCGGTTATTTTACTTCCTCTATACCAGAGTAGTACTATTTGCTGCACAGTATTACTGACCGCCATATTTGAGCACGACATTATTATGCATGGACCTTGACTATGTATGTCACCATGTGTCTAGATCTGAGATGCCGCGTGTACCAGATGAACGGCGCCGAGTTAGACCCCCGTGATGCTACGTGGGTGCCGAGGAACACTCTTGGAGGGTACTCCCTTTTTATTGGGGACAGCTACCCAATTGTGAAGCGGATGCCACCTTCCGTGCAAGACACGGAAGGCCTGCCGTTCATGAAGCATGGTTGTGTCTTCAGTGGGCACCGCCGGATGGACGACATGCTGGGACACTCTATCCCTGATCTATGCCGCTTCAGCTTGGATGAGTCTCCATCGCGTGGAACCGGACTAGAAAGCTGCGACAATAATTCCCGTTGTCCACCGCTATGGATCGTGCCATCCATGAAGAATACATGGGACTGGAACCTGGAGGAGGACATGTAGCCCATCTATAACGTGTAAGTGGAGTACGGTAAATTGTGAACGGTAGCGCTGTGAATATATGTAGACTAGTCATGCACAAATTTATCACATGAATTGGAGATGAACTTGTGTGGCATACTGGCATTTGTCCTTTAGAATTTATTACTAGTAAATGTGTTATGTGTACGTGCAACTTGTGTGGTTGTTGCACGGGCTCCAACACGCTCTTTGAGAAAAAAAGGTGGCACAACTTTGGATATACGTGACGTGGCGGCATCGTACAGTAGCATCGTTCGCTATAGTTGTAGTACACTCCTACTAGGACGACAACTACTATAAAACCTTGCGCTTGGCTCTTTGCCTCTTCGGGAGGTTCAACAGTTCGTACTCGTGTGAACCTTGCACTTGGCTCTTCGCCTCTTTGGAAGGTGCAACAGTGATGATACTACAGTACGTTATGCTTCTGGCAATCTAACACCGATTGAACTACTTCACGTCCACCGTGAGGGCGAGGGAGAGGGAGAGGGCGCTGTAGTCAAAACCCTCTCCTCGTCCTGCGAACCACCACGTGCGTGCGCGAGGGAGAGGCGTAGTAAGCAAGCTTCTCCTCGTTCGGCGAGTTGACGGGACACATCAAAGCAGTACTAGTACTAGTCCATACTACGTCCTTTCTGGTTAATATGGCTTAATTTGAAATGAGAAAAATACACTAGCGGTCAACGTATGTAACAATACGCACTTTACGGCCATTATATATAGTTTTGCAGTGATTATATGATCACTAGCTCATCGTAGAGCACCGTATTGCACCCTACTGACCGGCCACATAGTCGACGTGTCACTTTGTTGACTGATTAAATTGTCACCTGGTTTCTGGGTCCCACCTGTCAGTTGGCAGAGCAAAGAAATCAGCTAAAAAACAAAGAGTGTAGTGCATCTACACTTCCAATGCATTTAGCCTTTAATTTAAATCGATATTGATTGACTAATGCACCAACTTGTGCTCTAGGTATAGGCTACATGTCTATCCTTAATTATAGCATGCAACGACCTTCATTTAATCTTTTTCTCTCAATGGTCGCATGCACACATAAGTCTGCTACTTTTGGGCGTTAATTATTCCATGGTTAATGTGTAAATCTCTAAATGTACAGTCTTTCACGGACGTAGGGACTAGGTTGAGCACTTGAGCGTGAGCGTGTGTGTTGTGTCCTGTGCTGTGTGCCGCATGGGTGCGTGAGTGTTGCGTGCATCCATGTGTACATGTGAGTGTTGCATGTTGCATGCATGCATGCATGCAAGGGGCTTACTCCCTCCCATTGACATGTTCATATTTCAAGCTTCCTCTGTTCCCTACATATGGTGATACTCCCTCTGTTCCCAAATATGGAGTAAAATCCTCCCTCTGTTCCCAAATACGGAGTATTTGTCTTTCTAGAGATTTCCACAAGTGACTACGTATGGAGCAAAATGAGTGAAGTGAGTGTAGAGGCATAGGGATAATGTAGAAAGGAAGTCATCGCGATTCATTATTCCCCATCTCGGTCAGAGAGAACTATTCAACTAGTCTTCACAGTGAAGTGACAATACACGCTGCAGCAGATGGGACACTTAATTAATAAGCTGAACCAGCGCGTTGGTGTTACTAAATCAGCCTTACCCAGTACTGCCATCATGTTTGCCAGTAGAGCACGCTTCTGTCCTCCATTAACTGACATATGGGCCCTCTTGTGGTAGACCCAAATGTCATCGGTGTAACTATTTACACTCTGAAGGACGGTATATCCTGGTACTAGTACTAGTAGAATTGAGATTTAATGCACTTTCTTCCCCGTCTTCCACTTTTCTTCCTCCTCTCTTCTTCTTCCTCCTCTCTTCCCCATTGTCGGCCGCACACCATTTCCCCCCACTCACTGCTCGCCCGCCCGCGCTATCTTCCTTGGTAGCTCGCGCGTACCATATCCCCCCACTCACTGCTCGACCACACGAGGAGAAGCTTCTTCGCTCGCCCGCCCGAACCCACTTCCCGGCTGGCTCGCAGGCACCAAAAACCCCAATGCCAGAACCGACTGACACGCAGAGCCGCGATTGGAATTCCCTCCCCGATGTTCTCTTGGAGCAGATCTATAATCGTATGGACCTACTCAGCACCGTCCATCTGGCCGCATGCTCGGTGCCTTTGTACCGTCTACTCGTCTGCAACCGGCCGGCCCTTTTCAAGACACCCTGCTTGCTGATGCCCAATTCTTGCAGGTGGCCCAGACACCGACTTGACGATCCTACAGAGGTTGTCGTGGTGCCCCTCGACATGCTACCACTACCCGTCCACCTGTCCTTCATGCGCGGCCACTACTTGGCGGGCATGAAGGCCAACTGGATCGTCCTCATCCACCAATCCGGTAGTCCGTGGCATCCCGTGGATATCTACACCCAGCGAGAGATCACTGTTCCATCGTTGGATACCGTTGCCATCGAGCCTTGCGGCCCACCGGACACTCCTGCCTACTACGCACGAGACGCGTCAAGCTTTTGGCTCGACCTCTGTTTGCTGAAAGTTGTAATCTGCGAAGTGCCCACACCATCAAAAGACTACATGGATTACAAGCTCATTGCCTTGTTCAACATGGGATTAGTCTATCTGGAATCCGGTCGCCATACATGGTTATGGCTCATCGTCAATCCTGTTGAGGCAACATTTTTGTCTGATGCTATAGTGCACGATGGCATCGTTTACGCGGTCGACGCACAGATTGGCTGCCTATACTGGTGGAATCTATCGTCGTGTAATTGTTCTATCTCATCTCATCTTTACCTTTTGAATACGACTGCCTGTTCATTGTTACAAATCTAGAATAGATAGTATGTCTATAACCACATCATTGCTATATGTTCCTCTCATTTCCTAGATTTTTATGACCACACATGTTATTGTTAGAGTTGATATGAGAACAATTGGCATCTAATGATTGTTATAATAGATATTATGAGCATAACATCATGATTGCTATATGTTACTCTCATTTCCAAGATTTTTATAACAACACATGTTATTGCTTAGAGTTGATATGAGAACAATAGTTGTAATTGCTATGGTAGAATATGAGTAGGCTCTGTCATAGCTGTTTTCCTCTCATTGTTACATGATGTTTGAACCATGACATATTGCTAAAATATGAAAGCCATTGGCTTATTTTTTTAACTTGGGGTATGATTATGACCACGACATTGCAATTCTCTGTCTATGATATGTGGCACTGTTATAATAATCTTAATTCCACACATACTCTGAACATGATTGTTTATTTTTGTCCTTTTGGTCTCCAATTTGGATTGTTGCAGCAGACGCAAATGTGCTGGCCTTCATGATTCCAGGTCCTGGAATCATACCAGCCGATGGGTGGTGGTTTATCGCCCGTTCAGCTGACAGCGGTCATTTGATGCTCATTCACATGTATCAAATTGACCAAACCATTACATCAAACCACATGCAGTACAATGCCTGGGGCGTTCGTGACATTGATGGCTGTGGCTGCTTCGTGGTCGAGAAAGATCACAGCTCCGTTGGGCCAGGCGTATTCAACTGGAGGCGGGTTTACAGCCTCGGCAACCACTCCATGTTCCTCGGGCTCAATTATCCGATCATCCAACCAATCATCGATCATATCACCGGCGATGATTACCGTGCTATGCAACTTCCATTCGCCAGGGGGGACTGTGTTTACACATCATACGATGGGTTTCATGAATCACCATATCCAGAGATTCGTCGACACAGCTTGTTGCCAGATAATCTTCAGTGTGTGAAAGGCATCAAGCTTCCATGCGATGGATGGCTTTTGCAAACCCGGCATGCGGCGATGTGGTTCATGCCAACATCAAATATGCACAACTTGATTCGTACTGATATCTAGACTGAGCCATGTATTCTGCTGCTGTAGCACGACCCTCTTTTGTTGGATATTATGTACTGTTGTTAGTTTGAAGCACTCCTCTGGTTTGAAGGATAGATACCTTTCTGGGATGAAGTGCATCCTAACTCACCTTCGCAGGATGCACTGATAATGATGATGGAGATGTTGTCCAGTATATATATATATCAATTAGGCTTCAAGTGCGTACTTGTTAGTGAAACCTATGGTTAAAATGTGACACTAAATACGACTAGTAAGTAGTACAGTAGCAGTACTAGTATACATCGGGTCAAATTATTCATCATGTCCACACATTGAATTGACGTGACAACACGCTGCGCGTGAGGTGACACAAGAATCCCGGTGGCGTGTTCGGGTATTGTGGACTTCAGATTTGCAGTACCACTTATCTGTCGAAATCTTTCATCATTCACTTAAAACAGTCGATTGATCATACATTGAGTACCATATAACTGGAATTAACCAATGCAAGTCGAAGAATGATTGGCTAGTGCTGCCGGCTAGCGTCAAGTTCAATCCCACGGATCAGGAGCTGATCGAGCACCTTGAGGCCAAAGCGAGTGCTGACAGCGTGAGATCTCACCCTCTCATCGATTTGTTCATACCAACCATCGACAGTGAGCACGGCATATGCTACACCCATCTTGAGAAACTTCCAGGTAAGACACCGATCGGCCGTCTACTTACACAAACATATTCCTTTGTTTATAGCTCTATTTTTCTTTTTAGATGTAGACTTGGTGAAGCAATTACAATTTGACAGTTAATAAGAAGTGAAACAAGTGACTGCAACATGCCAAAGATATTATGAAAATGCCAACTACGTACACTAAAACCTGTATTCGACAATACTGCAGGTATCACATTGAGTGGCCTAAGCACGCATTTCTTCCAGCGCAATTCTAGGGCATTCAAAAGGGGCACGTGGACGCGTCGCAAGATACAGTCGGAGTGCGGCATGCACGCGATGTGGCACAACACCGGCAATACCTTGCCGGTGATGGTCATCGGCTGGCAGACGGGCAGCAAAAAGTTTCCGGTGCTGCACACCAACAAGAACTTCGACCAGCAGAGGACCAACTGGGTGATGCACCAGTACCACCTCGGGGACCTGGAGCAAGAGAAGGAGCGGGAGCTGGTCCTCTGCAAGATTTTCTACCAGACGAACACTATGGCCAAGAGTAAAAAGATTATAATTTAGTTTGGTATTGGTACTTGTACTACCTTGTCGTCCGCAAGTTGGTATTGTTGTTAACGATCTTTTGGTATGAACTTGGCATTTGCTTCCAACCATCATGCCGAGGGTTGACGTGGATATAAAGCTGAATCAGTTGTTTCGAAACGAATTTTCAGGCACCTGATTTTTATTTGATGGGTAGCATAAGCACCTGCCGTTCGAATTCCCAGTTCTCCAATTTTTTTGAAACAAGTGCATGCACTTATTATCACGATGAAAAAACAATATCCCTGTTGCATCCCAGTTATCAGTCTGTACTTGCAGAATTCTCTCGTTTATTGAGCACGTATATTGTTTTTTTAGTTCGAGCAAGTTTCAACTAGGCTGTAGACTGCCCAGGCTTGGTTTTGTTTTTAACAGGCCCATCCCATGACGACAATGGGGCACAAAGATCCAGCAAGTATCTACTGGCCTCTGGCCCGCCAGCGTTAGTTATATTTTGTCTTACAACATCCGCAGGCAGTTTTTTACTGAATCAAACACACAGCCCAGTTCTATTTTCCTCTTGAAACGCATGTCCTACATCCGTTTTCTAATCTCTACCTATAGTTTTACTAGTTCATATACACGTATCATTATATTGAAAATACATAAATTCCCTTTTCATATTTACATCCTTATTTTTGTTGTTGTTTTCCCTCCCAGCGCTAATTTTTTTACCACTGGTTTTCCCTTAAACCAACTCAATTGTCCCACGTCTTATTTGCTTACAAAAGCAAAATGATTTTTTTGGCAAATCAATAAGTTCTTAAAAAATGTTTATCATTTTGGGATTACAAAAGTTCGGACTCCACTGAAATATGCAAAATAAGGTTGAACTTTTTGACGGTGGTCCTGGGCAGAAAATGGGCTGTAATAAATTACTTAAGAATTAGCAAATGGGTTGCAAATTATTAAAAAATAGCAAATGGGATCTATGTCGTTTGCCACAGATTTGGAGGCTGGCTTGTGGGCCTACTAAGTTCATGTGTACACAAGGTTTCTCAAAAAAGAAACTTAGTCAACAATCAACTCTACTAGCGTCAGACCGTTAGATGTCAATCTAACGGCCATCTTGCTTCTTCAGTCTCTGATCTTCCTGCCCCAGCCGCCCAAACCAGCGCCGTCGGAACCGCCTGCTCCCGCCTCCCATGGCCGGCTGTGCTGCCGGGCAGGCCTCACGGCCCCATCATATACTCGCATCCCTGGCCTGTCTATCCCTCTACTCACCCACACCTCCTGTTATTTTCCGGCGACGGCAGCCGAACCAGTCAACCCTCGTACTCTCCACCGCGTGGGCAGCAACTGCCGTGTCTTCCCCGGCTCCGTGTCGTTCCCTTCGTAGGCCTCGCCGTCGTCCACCGCCCTGGTGCTCTCCGCGCGGCGTGGCCAACGTGGTCAATGAACGACATCCATCGGAAGTGGACTGTACGTGGAGAGGCTGACAGCTGGGTCCACGGCCGCACACAAGGAAATGCCTCCTTATTACGTGCAAAATAATGATTCCTCCACCTGACATCTGGGACCCGCTGGAAGGCCTCTGTATTTCATGAAAAAAACGTTCCCTCCGCTGACAGGTCGGGCCCACCAACTATATCTTCGCATGCAAGGAAGTGCCTCCTTATTGCGCACAAAAAAATGAATACCCCCTGCCAACTGGGACCCACCATAGTGGGAGGCTGACTTGTGGGCCTACTAAGTTGACGGGGATAGAGGGCTTTGTCAACTTAGTCAATATATGAACGATTCTAGCTCCAGTGACCGTACGATGTCCATCCAACGGCCGTAGTGCTTCCTGAACCTCTGGTCTTCTTGCTCCAGCCGCCCAAACCAGCGCCGGTCGTGCCGTGTGCTCATGCCTCCCGTGGCCGGCTGTGATGCCACGGAGGCCTCACCGCCCCTACTACTCCCACCGTTGGCTAGGCCATCCCTCTACTCACCCACACCCCCTGTTATTCTGCGGCGACGGCAACCTCACACCGCAGTCGAACCAGTGAACCCTCGTACTCCTCTCCGCGTGGGCAACCACTATCGCGTCTTCCCTGGCTCCGCGTCGTCCCCTTCCTAGGACTCGCCGTCATCCACCGCCTTGGTGCTCTCGGCGCGGCGTGGTCAATGTGGTCAACGACCGACTTCCATCGGAAGAGTACTGTACGTGGAGAGGCTGATAGCTGGGTCCACGACAGCCACAAGGAAGGGCCTCCTTATTACGCGCAAAATAATTATTCCTGCACCTGACAGCGGGGACCCACCGGACGGGCCACCGTATTTCGTGAAAAAAACGTTTCCCCCCTGATTGTTGGGACCTACCACCTACATCTTTGCACGCAAGGAAGTGCGTCCGGGCCAAAAAAAGATTCGCCCCCCTGACTGCTGGGACCCACCAGCTACATCTTCGCATGCAAGGAAGTGCCTGACAGTCGGAACCCACCTGGTCGAAGCGTACGTAGCATTGTCATTCTGGTCGCGAGCATGTACGTACATACTGGTCGATGTAGAGGCGCGCACATAGCATGTACACGTACGTACATACGGGCAGGGTCTCGAACGCCTACTCGCGCATACGTACGGCCAGGGCTCGTGTACATGGCTGGGTCGGAACGGAGAAACAGTGTCATCGTCGTGTTCATGGGGAGCTAACCGGCTGGGTCGGAACGGAATGCGTCGTCGTGTTCATCGGGAGGGCTTGGTCGGAACAGCCGATGGAAACAAGGCCTGGCATACCGTAGAACGGAGGAAACGGCCTTGTGTTCGACCGGCCATGTTCGAAACGGGATCCTGTTCATCGGGAGGGGTTTGGCGTACCGCAAAATGGAGGAAACGGACCTCCTACGATCGAAACGGGGGTCCTGTTCATCGGGAGGGGTGTGGCGTACCGCAAAACGAGACTCCACGGGATACTGTTCATCTCCACTGTCAACCCCCTCCATCCTCCACGGGCTACTGTTCATCCACCGTCGACCTCCACTAGCCTCCACCTGCGACTGTTCATCCACGGGGTCCTGTTCATCCAGCCTCCACCGCGCGCTACTCCACCGGCTACTGTTCAACCAGCCCTCTCCACGGGCTCCTGTTGAACCACCCCTCCACGGGCTACTGTTCATCCAGCCATCCACCGTCTACTGTTCA
>NC_057799.1:292552075-292569762 GCF_018294505.1 Triticum aestivum
CTCACTGTTCATCCAGAGGCAGCATCGATCGGCTTCAGTTAGCAGCAGTAGCGAAGGAATCGCTCGATCGGGTTCAGTTAACAGCCATCAATCGATCGCTCGGGTTCAGTAACGCGTAGCCTGCAGTGCAATCGCTCGGGTTCAGTTAGAGCCCAACGACTCGCTCGGGTTCAATTAGAGCCCAACGCCTCGCACCCACACGCGTGCGTGGATGAGAGAAATGCGCATCGCTCGGCCCCGACCACCCACCGTAACCCGGAACACCCCGATATTTTCCTCGCCCTCGCTTCTACCACAGTTTTTTTCGTCATGGACGGCCCAAAGGATGTCATGCAGCTGCGTCTCCGGCCCCCCAAGGACGAAAAGCCCATTTTCTGTCATGATTATTTGTCATAGAAGTATGAGCCCACCACATCTATGATGATACCGGGTTTTGTCACAATTATCGTCATAGAAGTGTCATAAGTATGACAGAAAAAAATTCGTTCGGCCCAAAATGAATCGGATGTGTCTTGTTTTTGTAGTGCTCGAGGGCCGGGTATGGCCACCTACAGTGCCAACAACTCAAGACCCTCGCGAGGGGCCAAGCCTCGCGAGGCGGATGACACTAAGACCTCTAGAAAGAGCGGCCTCCTCAGGCTGGCTCCTGAGGAGCGAAGATTCCTATGCAAGCCTCATCTCGCGAGGTTCGGATGACGTGAGCCATGGCGACCAAGGCCAGGCGGGCGCTAGCGGGCAGTGCAGCAGTTTCCTCTTTGGTGCTAAAGAGGGAAGCACAGGTGCGGAGTCCCAAGGAATCAGCCAAAGGTTTCCATTCCCGTGCAACAAGACCAAGACCACCAGGACGGCAGGACGGAGGTCACCACCGAGCCCACCACGGCGCCACGACCAGAGGCTTTTGCAGGCGAAGACTACTTTTGTCAGGATAATATGTTCTAGTTGTCTCCCTTCAAATTTGGCCGTTGTGGGATCCCTTCCTACCTTCATTTGGGGAGAGGACCAAGGTCACTATAAATAGAACCTAGCCACCACCATAGAGGGGGGTGGATCATTCAGATCATCCCCTCCCACACCAGCTCAAGAACACACCTCCTGAGGTCGTTCTTCCATTGTACTAGTTCATCCTCAACCCCTCGAGGCCAATCCACCACAAAGCAGGAGTAGGGTTTTACACCGCAAGGTGGCCCGAACCTGGGTAAACTGCTGCGTCCCATTTTCTTCATGTTCGTTGAGCTAGGCCGTGAGATTGGCGAGTAGGCAGACTGGGGAGATTGAGTTCTTCGCATGCACCCCAGAGTTCGAACCTCTCTAGGATCTGCGGAGCCCGAAATCCGACATTTGGCGCTGGGTCGGGGTGCGCTGGAGCCACTCTTCGGCCCGTCGATTTGCCACCACCCCGCCGCTCTCATGGCTGACGCTCCGAGGGATCATGTTGAGCACTGGGTTGTTCGGTCTGCCCAAGCAGTTGTTGGGGAACGTAGTAATTTCAAAAAAAATCTACGCACACGCAAGATTATGGTGATGCATAGCAACGAGAGGGGAGAGTGTTGTCCACGTACCCTCGTAGACCGAAAGCGGAAGCGTTAACACAACGCGGTTGATGTAGTCGTACGTCTTCACGATCCGACCGATCAAGTACCGAACGCACGGCACCTCCGAGTTCAGCACACGTTCAGCTCGATGACGTCCCTCGAACTCTGATCCAGCCGAGTGTTGAGGGAGAGTTTCGTCAGCACGACGGCGTGGTGACAATGTTGATGTTCTACCAACGCAGGGCTTCGCCTAAGCACCGATACGATATTATCGAGGTGTAATATGGTGGAGGGGGCACCGCACACGACTAAGAGATCAATGATCAATTGTGTGTCTAGAGGTCCCCCTGCCCCCGTATATAAAGGAGCAAGGGGGGTTCGGCCGGCCAAGGGGAGAGGCGCGCCAGGAGGAGTCCTACTCCTTCCGGGAGTAGGACTCCCCCCCTTTTCCATGTTGGACTAGGAGAGAGAGGGGGAAGAGGTGGAGGGGAGGAAGGAAAGGGGGGCGCCGCCCCCTTCTCCTTGTCCTATTCGGATTGGGGGGGAGGGGTGTGCGGCCCTGCCCTGGCCTCCTCTCCTCTCTTCCACCTAGGCCCACTAAGGCCCATTAAGTTACCGGGGGGTTCCGGTAACCTCCCGGTACTCCGGAAAAATCCCGATTTCACCCGGAACACTTCCGATGTCCAAACATAGGCTTCCAATATATCAATCTTTATGTCTCGACCATTTCGAGACTCCTCGTCATGTCCGTGATCACATCCGGGACTCCGAACAACCTTCGGTACATCAAAACATATAAACTCATAATATAACTGTCATCGTAACGTTAAGCGTGCGGACCCTACGGGTTCGAGAACTATGTAGACATGACCGAGACACCTCTCCAGTCAATAACCAATAGCGGAACCTGGATGCTCATATTGGTTCCCACATATTCTACGAAGATCTTTATCGGTCAGACCGCATAACAACATACGTTGTTCCCTTGTCACCGGTATGTTACTTGCCCGAGATTCGATCGTCGGTATCTCGATACCTAGTTCAATCTCGTTACCGGCAAGTCTCTTTACTCGTTCCGTAATAGATCATCCTGCAACTAACATTAGTCACAATGCTTGCAAGGCTTATAGTGATGTGTATTACTGAGTGGGCCTAGAGATACCTCTCCGATAATCAGAGTGACAAATCCTAATCTCGAAATACGCCAACCCAAGAAGTACCTTTGGAGACACCTGTAGAGCACCTTTATAATCACCCAGTTACGTTGTGACGTTTGGTAGCACACAAAGTGTTCCTCCGGTAAACGGGAGTTGCATAATCTCATAGTCATAGGAACATGTATAAGTCATGAAGAAAGCAATAGCAACATACTAAACAATCGAGTGCTAAGCTAACGGAATGGGTCAAGTCAATCACATCATTCTCCTAATGATGTGATCCCGTTAAGCAAATGACAACTCATGTCTATGGCTAGGAAACATAACCATCTTTGATCAACGAGCTAGTCAAGTAGAGGCATACTAGTGACACTCTGTTTGTCTATGTATTCACACATGTATTATGTTTCCGGTTAATACAATTCTAGCATGAATAATAAACATTTATCATGATATAAGGAAATAAATAATAACTTTATTAATGCCTCTAGGGCATATTTCCTTCAGTCTCCCACTTGCACTAGAGTAAATAATCTATATTACACAGTAATGATTCTTACACCCATGGAGTCTTGGTGCTGATCATGTTTTGCTCGTGGAAGAGGCTTAGTCAACGGGTCTGCAACATTTAGATCCGTATGAAACTTGCAAATTTCTATGTCTCCCACCTGGACAAAATCCCGGATGGAATTGAAGCGTCTTTTGATGTGCTTGGTTCTCTTGTGAAATCTGGATTCCTTTGCTATGGCAATTGCACCAGTATTGTCACAAAAGATTTTCATTGGTCCCGATGCACTAGGTATGACACCTAGATCGGATATGAACTCCTTCATCCAGACTCCTTCATTTGCTGCTTTCGAAGCAGCTATGTACTCCGCTTCACACGTAGATCCCGCCACGACACTTTGCTTAGAACTGCACCAACTGACAGCTCCACCATTCAATGTAAACACGTATCCGGTTTGCAATTTAGAATCGTCCGGATCAGTGTCAAAGCTTGCATCAACGTAACCATTTACGATGACCTCTTTGTCACCTCCATAAATGAGAAACATATCCTTAGTCCTTTTTAGGTATTTCAGGATGTTCTTGACCGCTGTCCAGTGATCCACTCCTGGATTACTTTGGTACCTCCCTGCTAAACTTATAGCAAGGCACACATCAGGTCTGGTACACAGCATTGCATACATGATAGAGCCTATGGCTGAAGCATAGGGAACATCTTTCATCGTCTCTCTATCTTCTGCAGTGGTCGGGCATTGAGTCTTACTCAATCTCACACCTTGTAGTACAGGCAAGAACCCTTTCTTTGCTTGATCCATTTTGAACTTCTTCAAAACTTTGTCAAGGTATGTGCTTTGTGAATGTCCAATTAAGCGTCTTGATCTATCTCTATAGATCTTGATGCCTAATAAATATGCAGCTTCACCGAGGTCTTTCATTGAAAAACTCTTATTCAAGTATCCCTTTATGCTATCCAGAAATTCTATATCATTTCCAATTAGCAATATGTCATCCACATATAATATCAAAAATGCTACTGAGCTCCCACTCACTTTCTTGTAAATACAGGCTTCTCCAAAAGTCTGTATAAAACCAAATGCTTTGGTCACACTATCAAAGCGTTTATTCCAACTCCGAGAGGCTTGCACCAGTCCA
Organism: Triticum aestivum; assembly: GCF_018294505.1. Lineage (NCBI taxonomy): Eukaryota > Viridiplantae > Streptophyta > Magnoliopsida > Poales > Poaceae > Triticum > Triticum aestivum. The sequence goes on from NC_057799.1 coordinate 292,556,424, forward strand.
TAAATGGATCGCTGGAGCTTGCACACTTTGTTAGCTCCCTTTGGATCGAGAAAACCTTCCGGTTGCATCATATACAACTCTTCTTCCAGAAATCCATTCAGGAATGCAGTTTTGACATCCATTTGCCAAATTTCATAATCATAAAATGCGGCAATTGCTAACATGATTCGGACAGACTTGAGCATCGCTACGGGTGAGAAGGTCTCATCGTAGTCAATCCCTTGAACTTGTCGAAAACCTTTCGCAACAAGTCGAGCTTTATAGACAGTAACATTACCGTCAGCGTCAGTCTTCTTCTTGAAGATCCATTTATTTTCAATAGCTTGCCGATCATCGGGCAAGTCAACCAAAGTCCATACTTTGTTTTCATACATGGATCCCATCTCGGATTTCATGGCCTCATGCCATTTTGCGGAATCTGGGCTCACCATCGCTTCTTCATAGTTTGTAGGTTCGTCATGGTCTAGTAACATAACCTCCAGAACAGGATTACCGTACCACTCTGGTGCGGATCTTAATCTGGTTGACCTACGAGGTTCAGTAATAACTTGATCTGAAGTTTCATGATCATTATCATTAACTTCCTCACTAATTGGTGTAGGTGTCGCAGAAACTGGTTTCTGTGATGATCTTCTGTCCAATAAGGGAGCAGGTACAGTTACCTCATCAAGTTCTACTTTCCTCCCACTCACTTCTTTCGAGAGAAACTCCTTCTCTTGAAAGGATCCATTCCTAGCAACGAATGTCTTGCCTTCGGATCTGTGATAGAAGGTGTACCCAATAGTCTCCTTTGGGTATCCTATGAATACACATTTCTCCGATTTAGGTTCGAGCTTATCAGGTTGAAGTTTCTTCACATAAGCATCGCAACCCCAAACTTTAAGAAACGACAACTTTGGTTTCTTGCCAAACCATAGTTCATAATGCGTCGTCTCAACGGATTTCGATGGTGCCCTATTTAGAGTGAATGCAGCCGTCTCTAAAGCATAACCCCAAAACGATAGCGGTAAATCAGTAAGAGACATCATAGATCGCACCATATCTAGTAAAGTACGATTACGACGTTCGGACACACCATTACGATGTGGTGTTCCGGGTGGCGTGAGTTGCGAAACTATTCCACATTGTTTCAAATGTAGGCCAAACTCGTAACTCAAATATTCTCCTCCACGATCTGATCTTAGAAACTTTATTTTCTTGTTACGATGATTTGCAACTTCGCTCTGAAATTCTTTGAACTTCTCAAATGTTTCAGACTTATGTTTCATTAAGTAGATATACCCATATCTGCTCAAATCATCTGTGAAGGTGAGAAAATAACGATATCCGCTACGAGCCGTAATATTCATCGGACCACATACATCTGTATGTATGATTTCCAATAAATCAGTTGCTCTCTCCATAGTTCCGGAGAACGGTGTTTTAGTCATCTTGCCCATGAGACACGGTTCGCAAGTACCAAGTGATTCATAATCAAGTGATTCCAAAAGTCCATCATTATGGAGTTTCTTCATGCGCTTTACACCGATATGACCTAAACGGCAGTGCCACAAATAAGTTGCACTATCATTATCAACTCTGCATATTTTGGCTTCGACATTATGAATATGTGTGTCACTACTACCGAGATTGCGACGTGCTACTCTCCCCCACCATGATAAGCCATCCTTTGGCATATGTCGCACGATACCCCCAATATTTGGCGCCCACCGTGGGGCTAGGTGCACCGTCGTCCGAAGATCTATTCTGGATGGGAACCCTTTTCCTTCCTAGCGAGCGCAGCCAGCCCGGCACGCCCAATGGCGTCTGCGCCGATGCGCTGCATGGCACGGAAGTCGCTTGCATCACGAGCAGCCTCGTCGATCTCATCGGCAGGATCTGCCTCTCCGACGAGCCTGCGCCCGATGCGGGAGCGGCCAACTCTGAGAGCTGCCTCGTCGACCTCCTTGGCAAGCTCCACATCTCCAACGAGCCAGCATCCGACTTGGAGTCGATCGGCTCCACCGACCCAATGCTTGTCGACTCCGACACGGCATCCCTCGACGCTTTCCCCACCAACGTGGTGGTCATCGACGACCCGCTCCCTCGCACCGACAGTGGCGGCAGCACCGTCACGGAGGCATTCGTCATTAGCCACGACGGAGCCTCTAGTGGAGCAGCTCAGGACCTGTTGCAGGCGGCAATGCGGGACCTGTCCGCACCCATAGCAACAGATACCAACGCTGAGACACTAGAAGCCTGCCGCATCACGCTCATCGAGAGCGCCAAGAATTTGGCCACCATGAGACGCCTCTCCGAGGCCTACCAGCGTGAGATCGACCGCGCCGTCGGCGACACGCCGGCTGCTGGCGAGCCCAGCCGTATGGGCACGGTTCGGCAGCGTGGTGCGGCTATCGCCAGCATGCTGGGGCCCGACCACCCAGTCTACACCATGCCCCTGGAGAACCTACGCGCTGCCCAGGCGTCAACGGACGAGCTAGATCACCTGGAGGGTCACGAGCAGTGTTGCATGACGGCACGAATCCAGCAGCTCCTCGACGCAGCTACAGCGCAACAAGAAGCCGGCCGCCGTGAGATGGAACCCGGCGCGCATGCTGAGAATCCTTCCCCCCGCTGAGACCAAGACGCGACCTCCTGGACGCCGACAGGCGGCGCCCGCGATAGACGAGACCGAGAGCCGGCTACTAGCCGCAGCCGCACACGCCTCACCATCAAGCGCGGCCAAGATGGCCGCCCACGAGCAGTGGAACAACAGGATGATTATCCGCCTCCGCCTCCCCCTCCCCCTCGTAGGGAGAGGCGTGCCTCCCTGCCGCCAGTTGAGCACCCGACTCTCGGCGACTGGCTAGGCTGCCGTGATGGAGTCGGAGAGAACGATGCCCACCACCGGATCGACCGCTTGGCTCGATCCCTGGCGATAGAAGAAGAAGATGCAATTGGTTCGCCTTGTTTCGGCCCCCGCATTCGCGACGAGCCCTTCCCCAAAGGGTTTTTGTCGGTGTTCTGGGAACGGGGGTCCCCAGACTTGCCTGCCTGCGGCCCACAGCGTGGCTAAGCCAGCAGGTCGTACGGCCCATCTTCGTCAACAAGGCATCCAAGACCCTCGCGAGGGTCCAAGCCTCGCGAGGCGGATGACGCAGGACCTCCTCTGGAGTGGCCTAGCCAGGCAGGCTCACGAGGAGCAAAGATATCAAGGAGGGGCAAACCTCACGAGGCTCTCGTGACATGAGCCATGACGAACGACACCAGGCGGGCGCCAGCACGCGCAGCGTCCTTATTTCCTCTTTGGTGCTAAGGAACCCAGCGCAGGCGAAGAGTACCGAGGCATCAGGCAAAGGTTGCTATATTGGTGCAACGAGACCAAGACCAGGAGGACTGCAAGACGGAGGTCATCGTGGAGCCCAAAACGGTGTCACCACCAGAGCTTTTCACAGGCGAAGACCACTTTTGTCAGGATAGCTTGTACTAGCTGTCCCCCTTCAAAATTGCCCGCCGTTGTTGGCTCCCTTCCCGCTCAACATTTGGGAAGAGGACCAGGGCCTATATAAGTAGAGCTAGCCACCATAGTAGAGGCATCTCATCTTAGCTTGATCCAACCCGATCGAGAGCCTACCCACAAGAACACCTCAACCTCAGGAGGCTGTTCTTCCCTTGTACTGTTAATCATCAGCCCCAGAGGCAATCCACCACCACCACTCTGGAGTAGGGTATTACACCACAACGGTGGCCCGAACCAGTATAAACCTCGTGTCTTTATGTGTTGCGAGTTCGTCGAGTTCGTCCGCGAGATCTTAGCGAGCTAGGGCGTAGATCGGTAGGAGGGAAAGACTTCACGCGCACCCCAATGTTCGAACCTCAAGGGTTTGCCGGAACCCCACATCTGACATTTGGCGCGCCAGGTAGGGGTGTGCCGGAGCTCCTCTCCACCAACCTACGCCCATGCGGCCGCCCTTCGCTCCCATGGCAGGTGCCCCGCCATCCACCTCCGCGACCTACTTCGACAGCGAGGCATCTGGGTACCGAGCCCTGGCCCCCGCCCTGCACCGAGTGCGGTGGCCGACCAAGTTCAAGCCAGAGATGCCGCCGCATTACGACGGTGCGGCAGACCCGACGCCGTTCCTGCTGGCGTACGAGGAGGTTGTCCTCGAAGCCGGAGGCGACGACAAGATCATGACCAACTGGTTCCCCATGGCCCTTGCCGGCGAGCAGCGTGCCTGGCTGCTCAACCTCCCGGGATCCAAAGTGGCTTCCTGGGGGGAACTCCGTGACCTCTTCACCGGTCGCTACGCGGTGCCAGCGCACCATGCGGTTGCGGCCCTGCTGGGCGGCTCTCAAGCACCGCCTTCAGATCGCCACGTCAAACCGTTCCTCCGTTAGATCGGGGCCGCCTCCAAGCGCCCGGGGGCTCCGACAGGTTGGGCTGCCCCAATGGCCGACCTCACCTTCGTCTCACAAGACCACCCCGGCTCCACCGCTGGCTCCGGCATGGTCCCAATGCTCTGCACGCCCACCATCTGCAACGTGGCCGTCACCAAGACCCTCATCGACGTGGTGCCGGCCTCAACTTGCTCTCCGTAGAAGCCTTCAGCCTTCTTCACGTGCCGCTCGAGCGGCTCAACCTCAGCAAGCCCATTTCGGGAGCGGGTGGTGGAACTGCCCACTCTCTAGGGCAGATCCACCTCCCTGTCACCTTCGGCACGCGCGACAACTATCGCACTGAGTTGGTGGACTTCGACATCGCCCGCATCAGTCTCCCATACAACGCCATCCTCGGGTACCCAGCTCTCGTTCAGTTCATGGTGGCGACCCATCCGGCCTACAACCTCATGAAGATGCCAGGAAGCAAGGGCGTCCTCACCATCAAGGGGGACACTAAGGTGGCCGTGATGGCGCTCAGGCTCGCCTTCAAGACCTGGCAGTAGCACAACCAGCCGGCGCCAGTACCCACGAGGCCAAGGAGGCCGCGCCTACTAAGAAGAAGCAGTTGTTCACCCAAGACAAGGCGGAAACCAAGCAGGTGCCGGTCAATGAGGACGGGTCTTCGGGGGCCACCTTCACCATAGGAGCTGGCCTTGACCCAGGCCAAGAAGAAGCCTTGGTGAGGTTCTTGCGCACGAACAAGGAGATATTCGCGTGGGAGCCCAATCAGCTGGTAGGCGTCCTGAGAGAGGTGATCCAGCATCATCTGAGGGTATGCCCCAACATACACCCTGTGAAACAGCGAGCCAGATGGTAGTCCACTGAGAAGCCGGCGTTCATCGTCCAAGAGACACGCAAGCTGGAGGCGGCAGGCGCCATTCGGGAAGTTCGATATCCCGAATGGCTGGCAAACCCTGTCGTAGTGCCAAAGAAAGGCGGGAAGGAGCGGATGTGCGTCAACTTCACCAACCTTAACAAAGCCTGCCCCCAAGATCCGTTCCCGCTCCCGTGCATCGACCAGATTGTCGACTCCGCTGCCGAGTGCGACTTGTGCTTCCTGGACGCGTTCTCAGGGTATCATCAGATCAAGATGGCGGTGGAAGATGTGGAGAAGACAGCTTTCCTAACACCATGTGGGGTGTACTGCTACACCTGCATGCCCTTCGAGCTATGCAACACAGGCGCCACCTTCCAGCGGTTGATGCACATCGCCCTTGGGTGATAGCTCGGGAGGAACACAGAGGCCTACGTCGACGACATAGTGGTAAAGTCTCGCGAGGCGACGACATTGATTCAAGATTTGGAGGAAACCTTCGAGAGCCTGCGCCGGGTGAACTTGAGGTTTAACCCGGAGAAGTGCGTGTTCGGTGTCCCCTCCAGCAAGCTGCTGGGATTCCTCGTATCCCACAGAGGGATCGAGGCGAACCCTGAGAAGATCAAGGCCATCGAGGACATGAGCCCGCCACAGACCCTCAAAGAGATGCAAAAGCTAGCGGGGCGGGTGACCGCATTAGGGCGTTTCATCTCCAAGCTGGGAGAGCGCGCCTTACCCTTCTTCAAGCTCATGAAGAAGAAAGGCCCGTTTGAATGGACCCCGGAGGCCGATCAGGCCTTCCAAGACCTCAAGAAATACCTTACCAGCCCACCGGTGATGGTGGCACCACGGCCTCTTGAGCCTCTGGTACTCTACCTTGCCGCCACCCCCTACTCCGCCAACGCGGCGCTGGTGGCGGTCAGGGAGGAACGCCAAGCCAAGGGCACGTTGCGCCAAGCCGGAGCAGAAGTGGCGCAGGGTCAAGAGGATGCAGCAAAGGCATCAGCTGGGGAGGACAAAGCTCGGCAGGACAACGTCGCAGAAGCTCCTGAGGACAGCCAAGTCTCAGGAAACCCACCACCTCAGGAGATGCACAAATCTCTGCAGGACCCCAGCCTCGATACTGTGCCAGCCCTCGTCGAACACCCGGTGTACTTCGTCAGCACCATGCTGAGAGACGCAAGGGCATGCTACCCCATGCCTCAGCAGCTCCTGCTCGCACTCTTGGTGGCCTCGCGCAAGCTGCAACACTACTTCTAGGGGCACCCGATCAAGGTCGTCACAGCTTACCCATTGGAGAGGGTACTCAGGAGCCCAAATTCGGCTGGAAGGGTCGCTGAGTGGAATATCGAGCTGCAAGCATTTCAGTTAGAGTTCAGCACTACCAGGATCATCAAGGGGGCTGCGCTCGCTGACTTTGTGGTAGAATGGACGGATGCCCCGACACTTGAGGAAGGGGAGGACCGGTCCACCTCCCCAGGGAGCGAGGCTCTGGACGGCTGGGTCATGTATTTCGACGGCGCTTTCGCGCACCAGGGCGCGGGAGCCGGAGCGGTGCTCATCTCGCCCACCCAGGACAAGCTCTACTACGCCGTGCAATTCTGCTTTCAGCACGGCGAGAAGGTCTCCAACAATATTGCAGAATACGAAGGCCTCATAGCTGGCCTGAAGGCTGCGGCAGCTCTGGGGGTGAAGCGCCTTACCGTCAGAGGCGACTCGCAACTCCTCGTCAACTTCTCCAACAAGGTGTACGAGCCGAAGGACGAGCACATGGAGGCCTACCTCGCGGAAGTACGCAAGATGGAAAAGCAGTTCTCAGGTCTCGAGCTGTAGCACATGCCCCGGGGCACCAACAAAGAAGCCGACGACATCGCCAGGAGAGCATCCAAGCGGCTACCACAAGAGCCTAGTGTCTTTGAGGAGCGGCTCTTCAAGCCATCAGCTACGCCACCCCTTTCAAGCACTACTCAGCCTCGGGAGGAGCTCCCACAGCCTCCGGTCATGGGAGCCCCGGCCTGTGGCCCAGCCTCAGGAGCTCGGCTGCTCTTGGCGCTCGAGCCCCAGGAGGAATGCTGGACCAAGGAATTCAAGGAGTACCTGACACACGGGGCGCTACCGGAGAAGGAAGAGGACGCGGAGCACGTGGCCCAGCAAGCCACGGCATACTGCATTCAAGACGGCGAGTTGTACAGGAAACGGCCGAACGATGTCACGCTGTGCTGCATCTCCAGCGATCAAGGAAGGGAGCTGCTGATTGACATACACGGCGGGGACTGCAGGCATCACTCGTCGTCACGGACCCTCGTCGGCAAGGTGTTCCGCAGTGGATTCTATTGGCCTACAACACTCAACGACCTAGCCGAGCTAGTGAAGTTCTGCGAAGCTTTCCAATTCCGCGCCAAGCAAATCCATCAGCCTGCTCAGGGCCTCCAAACCATCCCTCTCACATGGCCGTTCGCAGTCTGGGGGCTAGACATCTTAGGCCCGTTCCCTCGGGCGCCAGGGGGCTATCGCTATCTCTATGTCGCCATCGATAAGTTCACCAAGTGGGCGGAAGTGGAAGCCGTTCATACCATCCCGGCCGGCTCTACCGTCAAGTTCATCAAGGGCCTCGTGAGCCGCTTCGGGGTCCCCAACCGCATCATCACAGATAACGGCACGCAGTTTACTAGTAACCTCTTCAAAACCTACTGTGCTAACCTTGGAACGCAGATCTGCTACGCTTTGGTGGCCCACCCCAGGAGCAATGGTCAGGCTGAGCGCGCCAACGTAGAGGTCTTGAGGGGCCTCAAGACCAGGACCTTCAAGAAGAAGCTGGAGGCCTGCGGCAGGGGCTGGCACGACGAGCTCCAGTCCGTGCTGTCATCCATCCGCACCACCGCTAACAAGCCAATGGGCGAGACTCTATTCTTCCTCGTCTACGGTGCCGAAGCAGCCCTCCCTCATGAGGTCAAGCATCGCTCCGCGCGGGTCCTGGCATTCGACGAAACGCAGCAGGATGCCACACGGGGGATGGATCTCGTGTTGGGGGAGGAACGTCGTCGCGAAGCTGCATTAAGGGCGACAAGGTACCAGCAAGCGCTGCGATGTTACCACTACCGCAACATTCGCTCCAGGACGCTCGATACGGGTGACCTGGTCCTGAGGCGGGTCCTCTCCAGGGAAGGGTTGCACAAGCTTTCACCCATGTGGGAGGGCCCGTTCAGGGTCGTCCACATCTCCAGGCCTGGCACCGTGCGCCTGGAGACGCAAGAAGGGACACCTATCCAAAACGCCTGGAACATCCAGCACCTCCGGAAGTTCTACCCATGAAGCAAGGCCCAGAGCCTATGAAGAAAGGCCCAGAGCCTGTGAAGCAGGCCCGGTGCCTGTGAAGAATCGCCACCCGTGACACTCTCACGTAATAATGAGTTGGGGCTGTACACGCCCCGGAGTCTCAGGAGCGCCGGCCTCAGGCCCTGGGGCTCCCGCCCATGCCTAGTGGCAGCACTTTGCTCCACGCTGGTGAGAAGACTTGAAGACTAGATTAGGTGTCGGACGCGGCTTTTCATTTGCTTTCCGTAGTTAGCTCGCTTTTCCTTAATCGAAGTTGCTCTTGGTGTTCATTGCTGATTTGATTCCCTGGCCTTTTACCGCATTTTCCGGCTCTGGTTTGCTCGTACTCTCTCTCTCTCTTGCATACCTCGCGAGGGGGCTAGGCAGGTGCCCTCGTGAGCATTTTTTCTCCTCTGTGCCTTCTCACGAGCCACCCTCGTTCGAGCCTGAAAGCTGGTGCATCTCTCCTAAATCAGTGCCCCTCGGGTACCGCGATACAAGCGCCAAGTCAAGGCTTGGGTGGACGGCAAATCTTTTAGCGCACCCTCTAACAAATTTTTTGCAGTTTCTGAGCGAACACTGACACGTCGGGAGGGAAAGGGTGTCCCAAACGCACCAGGTTAAGTTATCTTTGCCCAAAATAACAACATGACATGGGAATAACACGCATAGTGCAATAACCAAAAAGAACCATAGTTCGATACACGCCCCTCGGGGCCCATACTGGTTTCGTTTTTTGATGCAGGAAAAAAGAGCTAAACAAAGCGGCGTTGCAGCAATCCATGGAGGCAGGCCCTTAGCGGCGCCCCGAGCCTAGCCAGACCCCTCCTCGCGCTTCACGGAGGCGCGGCGACAAGATGACCTGCTGCCTCCTTCGAAGCGGGCGCGGTGGCGCGACGGCTGGTCGTAGCCACCGCTGCTGGAGCTGTCGCCGGAGGAAGAGCCGCCGTAGCTGGAAGAGACGCGGTCGCCGCCGAGGGCAGGCTTGCCCTCATCCTCGTCGCGACCGTCACCAAGGCCGAGCACCTCCTCACCGTCGTTCGTCTCGGGGCAGCACCCGGCGCGGCGACTATCTTCCCCAAACACCCTCACATAGAGGGTGGACCCACCGTCATACTTGAAGTAGAGCGTGCACCGCCTGCCCAGGCCGCGCGCGCGGGCGAACGTCTGCCAACCGTGGGCCAGGGCTATGTTGCCCGCGGCGGAAGTCTCGACCGCGACCCAAGAGGCCTTGCTGCAGCAACCATCCGCCTGCAACCAGAGCCCGCCTGGACCGGGGGTCGGCAGTTCATCGACAAAGAAGCGCGGAAGATGGAGCCAGTTGCCGGCCTGGTTCTCCGACCAGACGACGAACTCCGGCGACACCTCCGCTGAATGGAAGCACGGGCGGGGAGGCCGCGCCACCATTGCGCGCCTCCCCTCATCAGTTGGACCACCATGGTTGGGACGATCCCCTCCGCGTGCCGTGGCGCCGACTCGACGATGGGCCACGGCGGGGGTCGCAGCGTGCTTGTACGGACGGCCGTGACCGCGCTAGGGCACCGGGGAACCGGGGCCCTCGCGAGGGGCCTTCCCCTTCTCGCCGGCAGAGAACTTCCTTCGTGGCGCCATCGGTGGCACTACAAGCAATGGAGCAAAGAAGAAGCAAGCAAGCGAGGAAGAGATGGGCGATGGGGGCTCTGCCCCCCTCCCCATTTATAGCGGAAGAAGACCAACCGACGTCTCCCATGATCGCAGGTAATGATGGTTTTCCTTGCATGTCGCAGGAACTTGTCAAGTCATGCAGTTGCCGAGGCAGCATGGGGAAGCGGAGACGCCCACGCCCAATCAACCGCCACGCGTCAACCGAGGCCGCAGGATTTTGGGGCCTGCGGTGCTGCGAACTTGACCCTTGGCTTCGCCGCGAAGCCGAGACCGAGCGCACCTTGGGCCCGGGGGCTACCGTCGGCGTTCTGGGAACGGGGGTCCCCAGACTTGCCTGCCTGCGGCCCACAGCGTGGCTAAGCCAGCAGGCCGTACGGCCCATCTTCGTCTACAAGGCATCCAAGACCCTCGCGAGGGTCCAAGCCTCGCGAGGCGGACAACGCAGGATCTCCTCTGGAGTGGCCTAGCCAGGCAGGCTCACGAGGAGCGGAGATATCAAGGTCGGGCAAACCTCACGAGGATCTCGTGACGTGAGCCATGACGAACGACACTAGTTGGGCGCCAGTGCGCGCAGCGTCCTTATTTCCACTTTGGTGCTAAGGAAGCCAGCGCAGGCGAAGAGTACCGAGGCATCAGGCAAAGGTTGCTATATTGGTGCAACGAGACCAAGACTAGGAGGACGGCAAGACAGAGGTCATCGTGGAGCCCAAGACGGCGTCACCACCAGAGCTTTTCGCAGGCGAAGACCACTTTTGTCAGGATAGCTTGTACTTGCTGTCCGCCTTCAAATTTGCCCGCCGTTGTTGGCTCCCTTCCCGCTCAACATTTGGGAAGAGGACCAGGGCCTATATAAGTAGAGCTAGCCACCATAGTTGTGGCATCTCATCTTAGCTTGATCCAACCCGATCGAGAGCCTACCCACAAGAACACCTCAACCTCAGGAGGCTGTTCTTCCCTTGTACTGTTCATCATCAACCCAGAGGCAATCCACCACCACCACACTGGAGTAGGGTATTACACAACAATGGTGGCCCGAACCAGTATAAACCTCGTGTCTTTCTGTGTTGCGAGTTCGTCGAGTTCGTCCGCGAGATCTTAGTGAGCTAGGGCGTAGATCGGTAGGAGGGAAAGACTTCATGCGCACCCCAGTGTTCGAACCTCAAGGGTTTGCCGGAACCCCACATCCGACAGTTTTCTGTGGCACCCCGGCTTAGAGCAACTGGTGTACCATGCATTGCCAGCCCAGAGACCATGTCTTCTGGCAACACACAACATCTTGGTACAGAAAACGACCGATTTATTGATGCTAGCGGATCAAAGTTTATATGACAACAGGTAGCGAGGCCAACCGGCATACACGGTGTGGCTGAACAATATGTACATTATTTAGTGAACATAAAGGGGCCTCGATTATAACAACTACGCGGTAGCGGAACAACATCTTAGCGGAACTCCATAGCACAGGGACACCGATGTGGACACGATCTAGACCCGGACGGCACTCCTTTCCAACGAGACTTTCCTGAAATCTGGCATGACACGCCAGGTCAGTACATTGAATGTACTTTCAAGCTCACAACAAACATAAACATAATGGCAAACAATATCATGATAATTAACCAATGATTAATAATGTCGCAAGATAGCCAACATGCTGTCATCATACTCCTGAGAGAAAAATCTCTCGGACAGGCTTACCAACGGTGATCGCTCTTCGATCACAAACGTTCCAACCTTAAAGTCTTAACTATGAATATCTCATGATCTTTCCGGCGATCACAACCACGACCAATATTTGGTCTCAAACGGTGATCCTTCCGGTGATCACAACCACGACCAACACTTGGTCCAAAACAACAAGATGACCTTTCCGCCATCAACAACAGTGCAAAGTTCATAACTTAGTGTGCAAGATTTATTAAACATTGACCCATGGTGTGACCTACTTTCGAGCGTGCCCGTAACCGTGGACTCGGCTATCGATAGATTAATACACTTTGCAGAGGTAGCGCACTGTACCCACACCACGGAACCCATGGCCTCGCACTCCCATTCGGGTGGACCAACAGCATTCCGACGAAACCCCTCCATTGACATGACAATCTCTCGGCCACTTCGACTCACTCCCCATTGGGCTAGTCTTGGGTGGCCCCGTGTCTACCAAAGACACAACGACCACCGTCGTGGCGAAAACATAAACTGTCCCACACGGGGACGCGGTACCAAAATCTCAACAACGGGCACACAAGGTTATGTCTGCTTACCGGGCCAGGGTACCGCACGCCCATAACCTTCCCTCATTGGAGGCGCCGACCAGAGGCATGACAACGGACCGAATAAAGGCCTTCCCATAAAGGCAAATGTGGTTGCACTGGGAAAAACTCGATTCAGTGGCACCATGACCCGGTCAACGATATATTCAAGTTGAGTTATTATCAGGTTCAACTTAAAATGAAAATAACCGGTGTCATAGTATGCCATGAAAATGCAACACTAACATATGCATCACATATCAACGGTAATGACTGAGTCAACTAAATCCACACTAAGCATAAACATCAACAACTCATGACACTTCTCTGTTTAAGATTAAACCTTACTTTCAACAGAATCTTTTCTAGCAAATTTATCATTTTTCTCATGCAAGAAAAAAATAACTCCATATAATTACTTATATCCATAACTATATTACTCTATCATAAAAATAAATTAATTCTAGTTTCTTTACCAACTTAGTTAGCTTTAAACTTTTTGTAAATCAAGCATATTAACTTAAACAAGCAACTAACAGAATATAAATAACATAATAGTGATTTAAATGCATGATTAAATCATTCATTCAAGTAGGAAAATCACAAATATTGTAATGGCACCATGAGAATGTTGTTGTGGCTTGCCTTAGTGCAGATGAGGTTCACAAGCCTCCTGGTGATCCTCAAGACAAGCCTCACCCTCTGAAAATAATTTTAAACGCAAGAAGAAAATATCAAGAACCCTTCTGAAATTCACCAGAAAATCTAGACAGCATAGAAAAATCCCATTTTTGGTGAGCTGCTAGATTCTTTACAAAGAACACAATGCAAAAAGAATAAATTCATTTGGACTTATGGTTGAAGAGTTTTGGCTGTTTGAAGCTCTCTGGAAAAA
>NC_057799.1:292570122-292670305 GCF_018294505.1 Triticum aestivum
ATAAAGCCTCAGGGCGCCACCACTCATACCGCTTCGCGCGCGTACTGAGTGGCTGACTAGGAGGCCCCGCTAGTCAGGTGAGGGGTAGAGGGGGAAGGAAACAGAGGACGGCGCGGCTTCACCTGAGCACACGCCGGCGACGAGGGCTTCTTGGCCAAAACGAGAGGGAAGGATCGAGAGAGGAGATGGAGGTGCACCTGCCCGTACCCGTAGAGTAGCTAGGGGTGGTCGGACGGCGTCGGAATCGGCCTCTCTAGTGGAAGCAGAGAGCGGAGGTCGCCGGAGACGAAGACGACGGCGAACAGAGGTGACTCCAGGGGCTCCAACCAGGCGGAACAGCACCACCGGAGAGTGGAGGAGGCCCTGGAAGGGTTGCCCAGGCCTGGGAGGGGCCGGAGCTACGGAGACAACCCGAGGGGATTTCCGGCGAGCTCGGGCTCGGGGACGGTGGCCCGTGGCCTGCCCGGCCGGGCTACGGCTATCTCTGAGATTGTGGAGAGTGTGGGAGTGGTGGATGGTGCTCGAGGAGGCTGGGAAGGGCTGCATTTATAGGCGAGCATCGGGGGGGTTCGGGCTCCGCCGGTGGACACCTGGGCACGGCGCCCGGCGACGAGCGGTGTCAGTGAGAGAGGGAGAAGGCGACGCAGCTCACGCGGGGACTGTGGGCGAACGGGGACGAGCACAGGATCCAGGGGAAGGCGACGAGCACAGTGCAGAGCGCACTGTTGCATTGGCCGGACCGCGCCCGTGCTTGCTGCGGCAAGCTCCGGCGTCGGTGAGTGCCAGGGGAGAGTTAAGAGAGCTTGGACGAAGATTGTAGCGAGGTTTGGCACGCTTAGGCAGTCGGGGAAGCGAGCACGCATGAAACAGAGCGCTCGGCGGCACTCAGAGCGCGGCGACAAGCAGGTTGGCATCGTGTACACGCGTGGTCACTGTGTGAACTTTGCCCTCAGGCCGACCTAAGTCCAAAATTTATGTATGGCTTGTTGTTCGTGGTAGTTTTGAGGGCTGGGCTTTGAAGATTACCACGCTTTGGTTTGGATCCAGACGCAGTAGGATAGATTTCTACCGCCAAGTAAGTTTCTGATCAGTAACTTTGAGAGCTTACTATGGTCAAACGGCTGGGAGTTGAGGGCTGGGCTTTGGAGGTTAGCAATCATCTACTAAGGTGATGATGCACAAGAAAAATCAGCCACAATGGAGCAAGTAAAATGGTAGTTGCTGTAGAAACCACCATTTTTGTCCAGAACAGAAAAAAAATCTGTAGCAAAAATATTCCAAAAAGTTCTGTAATATTTTTGCTCAGGAAGGTGCCCTAGGTTTCAAAGAATATTTGTGAATTTTCTCAGATTTTTGTGGGCAAGAAAAATTGGGGTTGCTTTGGAGCACATTGGGCTAGCTAGGGTTTAAGAGAGGGAAATGGGACACTTGGATGAAAGCCAAGGGGTACCCAAGTGTTTAAGTCCATATGAAAAGATTCAAAACTCCAAATTTCAAATTCAAACAAACTGAAAATCAGGCAAAGAAAAGAGGGCAAAAACCAGGCTGTGACAAACCTCCCCCACTTAGAATGAATCTCGTCCTCGAGATTCAGTTGCTTGTGAAGAATCGTTGGTGAAGATTTCGCCTGCCTGCTGGCAGCCGGCTTCATTATGGAAGTGTTTTTCCCAGAATGGCTTGCCAACCCAGTCCTTGTACTGAAGAAGAACAACAAATGGCGCATGTGTATTGAGTATACCAACCTCAACAAATCTTGCCCCAAAGATCTATTTGCCTTGGCTCGGATTGACCAAGTGATAGACTCCACAGTCAGATGCGAGCTGTGAGTTTTTTGGATGCCTACTCAGGGTACCACCAGATCAAGTTGAACCCGACCGACTGCCTGAAGACCGCCTTCATCACACCATTTGGAGCCTTCTGCTACCTGACCATGACATTCGGCTAGAGAAATGACAGTGCCACATTTCAGCGTTGCATGCAGAAGTGTCCCCTCAAGCAACTCGGCAGAAATGCCCACATCAATGTAGACGATATTGTGGTGAAGACGGAGAAGCGCGGTACCCTTTTGGAAGATCTCAAGGAATCTTTTGATAATCTGCGCCGTTTTCAAATCAAGCTCAACCCAGAGAAGTGCGTCTTTGGAGTATCAGCCGGCCAGCTCCTTGGCTTCCTGGTCTCAGAGCGCGGCATTGAGTGCAACCCTGTGAAGATCCAGGCCATTGAGAGGATGGGAAGACCCACCCGACTGAGAGACGTCCAGAAGTTCACCGGCTGCTGGGCATCCATCAGCCGCTTGATCAGTCGGCTGGGCGAGAAGGCTCTTCCCGTGTACCAGCTCATGAAGAAAACCACTCACTTTGAGTGGGATGACAAGGCAGACGAAGCCTTTCTCTAGCTAAAGAAGATGTTGACCATGCCGCCTGTCCTGGCGGCCCCGGCTGCTAAAGAGCCTATGTACCTCTACATCGCCGCCACCAGCCGGGTGGTCAGCACTGTCATCGTGGTGGAGCGCCCAGAAGATGGCAGAGCACAGCCGGTCCAGAGGCCTATGTACTATTTGAGCGAGGTGCTGTCGACCTCAAAGCATAACTACCCGCACTACCAGAAGATGTGCTATGGCGTGCACTTCACCGCCAAGAAGCTCAAGCCATACTTTCAAGAGCACCCAATCACGGTTGTCTGCCCTACCCCGCTTGCCGAGATCATAGGCAACAGAGATGCGTCAGGCCGAGTGGCCAAATGGGCCATTGAGTTGGCCCCTTACACCATCTTCTACCAGCCATGCACCGCCATCACGTCCCAAGCACTGGCCGACTTCCTCGTTGACTGGGCTGAGACCCAGTACCTGCCGCGAGCTCCGAACTCCACTCATTGGCGAATGCACTTCGATGGCTCGAAGATGAGAACCGGTTTGGGAGCCGGCATCGTCCTCACCTCTCCCAAAGGCAACAAGCTCACATACACATTGCAAATTCATTTGCTGCCTCCAACAACGTGGCTGAGTATGAGGCACTAGTACACGGACTCCGGCTGGCCAAAGAGATTGGCATTCGCCGGATCCTGTGCTACGGTGACTCAAACTTGGTAGTCCAGCAGTCATCCGACGACTGGGACGCCAAAGATGCAAACATGGCGAACTACCGCTTCCTCATCCAGCAGATCAGCGGATACTTTCACGGGTGTGAGTTCCTTCACGTGCCACGGAACAATAACGAGCAAGCTGATGCCCTGGCACGGATCAGCTCCACCCGCCAAGCAATACCAGCCAGCGTCTCCATTCAGCGCCTCCTCAAGCCGTCTATCAAGCCTTCACCGGAATCATAGTCTATCTTCGTGCCGGCCACCCCCGGAGCAGTCGGATCCGACTCGGGGGCTGCATCAGTCGGCCCGGGGACTTCGGTAGGCGGCTCGGGGACCGCAGCAGTCGCACCCGGCCTGGAGACTTCACAACCCGGCCCGGGGGCTGCAGCAGTCGGCCCGGGGACTTCGGCTGGGGGCTCGGGGACTGCAGCAGTCGCACCCGGCCCGGGGACTTCACAACCCGGCCCGGGGGCTGCAGCAGTCGACCCGGGGACTCCAACAAAGCAGCAAGCAGCGGCCGGCTCCACCCCGCCGCCTCCCAACCCAGCCGCCCTAGTCTCAGTGGATGTGATAGCACTGGAAGAAGTCGAAGCACCATCATGGGCGCAGCCCATCCTCAACTTCCCGGTGAACAGAGAGCTGCCGGCTGATGAGAGAGCAGGAGCCTACACGATAGTGAACAGAGAGCTTGTCAAGCGCAGTGTGACTAGGGTCTTCTAGTGCTGCGTGGAACCAGAGAAAGGCAAGGCAATCCTCAAAGATATCCACCAAGGCGAGTGCGGACACCACGCGGCCTCCAGATCCCTTGTCGCCAAAGCTTTCCGCCATGGTTTCTTCTAGCCAACTGCTTTGGAAGATGCCTAGGATTTGGTCAAGCATTGCAAGGGGTGCCAGAAGTTCAGCTCCAAGCAACATCTGCCGGCTTCTGCACTCAAGACCATCCCCCTCACTTGGCCCTTCGCCGTGTGGGGGCTGGACATGGTGGGACCATTCAAGACAGCACATGGTGGCATGACCCATCTGCTGGTCACCATGGACAAATTCACCAAGTGGATTGAAGCAAAGCCAATCAAGAAACTGAATGGTCCGACTGCTGTGACCTTCATCGCAGATATCACCGTCCGATACGGTGTACCACAGAACATCATCACCGACAATGGCACAAACTTTGCCAAAGGTGCCTTGGCCCGTTTCTGCGCGACGCAAGGCATCCGACTGGACTTAGCGTTCGTTGCCCATCCGCAGTCAAATGGCCAGGTCGAGCAAGCAAACGGCCTCATCTTGTCCGGCATCAAGCCCCGACTGGTCGAGCCACTTGAGAGCTTGGCCGGCTGCTGGATCGACGAACTGCCGGCCGGCCTCTGGAGCCTCCGCACCACTCCAAACAAGTCAACCGGCTTCACTCCCTTTTTCCTCGTGTACGGGGCCGACGCCGTCATCCCAACCGACATTGAGTTCGACTCACCTCGCGTCACCATGTACATGGAGGCGGAGGCAAAAGAAGCATGAGAAGACAACGTCGATCTGCTGGAAGAGGGCCGGCTGTTGGCACTCAGCCGGTCCGCCATCTACCAGGAGAGCCTATGCCGCTACCACAGCCGGAAGGCCAAGCCAAGATCCTTCCAAGAAGGAGACCTTGTGCTCCGCCTGATCCAGCGAACAGCCAGCCAGCACAAGCTCTCGGCCCCTTGGGAAGGCCCCTTCATCATCAGCAAAGCTTTGGGCAATGACTCCTACTACCTCATTGACAGAAGCCCAGAGCGCGCAAGAGAGACGACTTTGGCAAGGAATCGGAGCGCCCATGGAATGCAAATCTCCTCCGAAGATTTTACAGTTAATGCAGTATGTACCACGCTACCTTTTGTATTAAGAAGCTAAGACATCGGGTCCCTCGAGGAGCACTCGGGGCTACCCTTTTTATCTATATGATAAGATATATGGCTATGAATGTGTTATTTCATTTATTCGCCCGACACCAGGTTTGACCAGTCGGCCCGGGGGCTTGCCGCCTTGTACTATGTTGACGCTACTTGCAGTCAGACAAGTAGTGTGCCGACATCTAAGACCTCTCTTGCCATCAGCCATAGCTCACAGAGCAACTGTCCGGCTAGCAAGAGTTGAAGGCAGGAAATGGTGCCCACACGAAAAATGGCTAAGGAAAAAAGCATCTACATAGACCAAGCCGGCTCCACGCCTCACCGACCGGCTGCTGAGCAGCCGGCCGACCAGTTTCTCACTTACTTGCTACGTTATAAGCGGCCAAAGTACTTGCCTTCCCAAATGGCCAAGTACCTAACCCAGCCACAGACCGCAGAGCAGCTGCCTGGCTAGCAGGGCAGCAGCCAAGGGAAGGCGGCAAAGGAAAAAGCCAAGAGAGCAGAAAAGCAAGACAAGTTAGAACCCAACAAAGCACAACATGTGCGAATAAAGTTAATTTACATAGCAGGGCTCTTAAGCCAAAATTCAACAAGTTTGAATGCACCCCAGTGGGTGGAACTGCGCAAATTTAACGAGCTTGTTCGAGAGATTACAAAAAAAAGAAATAAAGATAACTTGGCCGCCTAGTCCAGAGGAGCAGCAGCCGGATCGGAGGGGTCGGCGGAGGTAGAGGCTCCGGGTGGTGGAACGGCCGTCTGGTTGGTCTCGGCCTGGTCGGCACCAGCAACAGTCGGCTCGCCGGCACGCAGCTCGTTGGTCGAGACTTTGTCGGTCTGAGGCCAACTGTCGGCTCCATCATATGATGCATCATCCTTGCCGTCCTCGCCCTCCTCATCCTCGCCCTCTTCACTGGAAGAGATCTCCTCTATCGAGTCCTCGCCACCGTCCAGGTTCAGCCCAAACCAGTTGGGCGGCACCTCTGCGCCCTCCTCGTCCAGCTCAGGGATGAAAACGCCGGTGTTGGTGTACTCGGCGATTGCCACCGCTCATTGAGTGAGCACAGGCCCCACCGCTGCCAACTCTTCGCTGGCCTCCATATGGAAGGTGGCCAACTGGGCTAGATACAGCCCAGGATACCATGCCTTGACGAACTCCAAGGCCCTCCGGGCGCCGGCACGAGCCGCGGCGCCTTTCCAGGCCTCGAAGCGGCCGACTGCCACCTCCAGCCACTCGGCAGTCCGGCTAGGACTGCATGGGACCTGGGCATCCAGCCAGAGGGCGGTCAGCACCTGGGCCCCGACATGCTTAAGGCGGCGGAGCGTCCGGTGAGCCGGCTAGAGGCGAGCGTGGATAGCAACGAGCTGCTTGTTGAGGGTCCGGGGCACATTGGGTGCGATTTCTGCACCAGCTTGCCTTCGCTCATCGCGGCGAGCCTCGATGGCCTGGCTGGCGGCAACGGCGTAGCCAGGAAAGAAGTCTGCACAAAACAAAAAAGAAGTCTGAAGCCAGAAGCCGGCTCCCATAACGGTCGGCAGATGAAAGAAAGGAAAGATAACTCACCATCGATCATATCCTCGATCGCGCCGTAGCCGTCGGTCAGCCCCTGCTCCTTCTCGGCCCAAGCCGAGCGTTCGGTCTCGAACTCGTCCTGGAGGGCGGCCTCGTCGTCCGTCACCTTTTGGAGCGCCACCTTGTGTTGGTCCGCCTGGTCCGCCAGCGCCTTGACCAGGCGGTCGCACTCCTGGACCGCCTTGCTATGCTCTTCTTCCTTAGCGCGCAACACGGTTTGAGCCTCGCCCAGGCGCTGCTGCAGGTCAGCGGCCGCTCCTGCAGAAGATAAGAAAGAAAGAGCATCAACATCAACAAAGAAGAAAAAGTGGTTGCCGGAAGATCCGACCCGACTGCTTAGCAGTCGGCCCGAATCTCGGGGGCTACACCCAGCGGGTGCGCTGACGCGCCCCTGCGAGAACGAGGCCGACGTACTTACTCCGGCTTTCGGCCAAATCAGTGGTCTGCTTGGCCAGCTCCCGGACATGGGAGTTGAAGGCGGCCGCACAGATGTTGTGGTAATCCTGCAACGAAGACGACAAAAGAAAAGAAACAAGTCAGCACTCGGAACTTATCATTAAGTTCCGAGCCGCCTGCTCAGTGATGTCTACTACACAACCTTCTTCTGGTAGACGTCGTTGGGCCTTCAAGTGCAGATGTTTGTAGAACAGTAGCAAATTTCCCTCAAGTGGATGACCTAAGGTTTATCAATCCGTGGGAGGCGTAGGATGAAGATGGTCTCTCTCAAGCAACCCTGCAACCAAATAACAAAGAGTCTCTTGTGTCCCCAACACACCCAATACAATGGTAAATTGTATAGGTGCACTAGTTCGGTGAAGAGATGGTGATACAAGTGCAATATGGATGGTAGATATAGGTTTTTGTAATCTGAAAATATAAAAATAGCAAGGTAACTAATGATAAAAGTGAGCGTAAACGGTATTGCAATGCTAGGAAACAAGGCCTAGGGTTCATACTTTCACTAGTGCAATTCTCTCAACAATACTAACATAATTGGATCATATAACTATCCCTCAACATGCAACAAAGAGCCACTCCAAAGTCACTAATAGCGGAGAACAAATGAAGAGATTATTGTAGGGTACGAAACCACCTCAAAGTTATCCTTTCTGATCGATCTATTCAAGAGTTCATAGTAAAATAACACGAAGCTATTCTTTCCGTTCGATCTATCCTAGAGTTCGTACTAGAATAACACCTTAAGACACAAATCAACCAAAACCCTAATGTCACCTAGATACTCCAATGTCACCACAAGTATCCGTGGGTATGATTATACGATATGCATCACACAATCTCAGATTCATCTATTCAACCAACACAAAGCACTTCAAAGAGTGCCCCAAAGTTTCTACCGGAGAGTCAAGACGAAAACGTGTGCCAACCCCTATGCATAAGTTCACGAGGTCACGGAACCTGCAAGTTGATCACCAAAACATACATCAAGTAGATCACGTGAATATCCCATTGTCACCACAGATAAGCACATGCAAGACATACATCAAGTGTTCTCAAATCCTTAAAGACTCAATCTGATAAGATAACTTTAAAGGGAAAACTCAATCCATTACAAGAGAGTAGAGGGGGAGAAACATCATAAGATCCAACTATAATAGAAAAGCTCACGATACATCAAGATCGTGCCAAATCAAGAACACAAGAGAGAGAGAGAGATCAAACACATAGCTACTGGTACATACCCTCAGCCTCGAGGGTGAACTACTCCCTCCTCGTCATGGAGAGCGCCGGGATGATGAAGATGGCCACCGGTGATGGATCCCCCCCTCCGGCAGGGTGCCGGAACATGGTCCCAATTGGTTTTTGGTGGCTATAGAGGCTTGCGGCGGCAGAACTCCCGATCTAGGTTATGTTCAGGAAGTTTGGGTATATATAAGAGGTGTTGGCGTCGGGAAAAAGTCAGGGGGGTCTCCGAGGCGGCCACAAGGTAGGAGGGCGCGCCCCCACCCTCGTGAGTGCCTCGGGACTCTTCTGGCCCATCTCCGATACTTTGTGGGCTTCTTCTGGTCCAAAAATAATATCCGTCAAATTTCAGGTCAATTTTACTCCGTTTGGTTTTCCTTTTCTGCGATACCCGAAAACAAGGAAAAAACAGAAACTGGCACTGGGCTCTAGGTTAATAGGTTAGTCCCAAAAATCATATAAAATAGCATAAAACATCCTAGATGGATAATATAATAGCATGGAACAATCAAATATTATCGATACGTTGGAGACGTATCACTAAGCAGCCGGCCCGGAACACGGGGGCTACACCCAGTGGGTGCGTTGGCGCGCCCCCACGGAAGATTGAAACGATCAAAAACAAAGAAGCGGGAAGCATACCCGGACGGCTGCTCGCGTCACCAAGAACTCCTCCGTGTACTGCTGGAGGGCGGCGCCCTGGGCCTGAAGATGGTCCTGAACGTCCTGTGTGGCCTTGTTCAGGACACCCGTTCCACCCCTAGGAGTCCACTACGATGGGGCGGCACTGCTCGCCTCAGCGTCAGGTGCCGATGAGCTTGCGGTCCCGATCTCCACCACCCGCGGTGCCGAAGCCGCCCTCGCCACACGATGGTGCACCGGAGCGCAGACCAAAGGAGTCGGGCCCACCACCAGTTCGCTACCGACTGGCGGCTCTGGCGGCGCCTCAGGCCGACTGGTCTAGGCGTCGGCAGTCAGCATGGGCGGGGGCACTTCCGCCCCCACGACGACAGGGTCGCCCGCTCCCCTCTCCATGACCGGCTGGTCGTCGCCAGCTCCTCCAGTCGGCGCCTGGCTTTCCGGCTCCGGTGGCACGGCACGCAGCGGGACGACGAACAATGGAGCTCTGCTGCGGGCCGCCTCCGCCTCTTGTGTCTTGGCGGCGGCGGCCGCCTGCTCCTTGGCCGCGGCGTCGGCCTGAGCCTTGGTGGCCGCATCGGCTTCGACCTGCGCCGCCCTGGCGGCGTCCGCCTTCTCCTGCTCTGCCTTCTCCCGCTCCTCACGCGCCTCCCACGCTTTCCGCTCCGTCGCCGCCTGGAGCTCGGCGCGCGGGTCCACTTGGCAGGGCTCTGCAGAGCTGTCCGCCGCCTCAATCACTGAGGCGGCCGGGTCTCACGAAAGAGAGAGCAGGGTCCTACGAAGGCACGACGACATGAAACCAATAAGCAGACTAGAAGAAAGAAGAAAAGTAAACACGAAAGCAGCAATGGAAAAGTCAAAGTACTCACCTGGACACCATCGGGGGCTGCTTCAGGGCTTTTTGGAACTGGGCCGCCTATGCGGCTGCCTCCTGCCGCTTAGTCGAGGCGGTCATGTTCTTCGGCTTCTTCGGCTGGCTGTCGAACAACAACGAGTCGGCTCGATGCTCGGTGCGCCGCCTGGTGTAGTCGGCGCTACTGAGGAGCTCGCGCCCGCCTTGTAGGCACCGTGCGGACGACGTGGCTCAGTCTCCTCTTCATCGTCGTCCGGCCAGTCCTCGACGCCGCCTCCTCCGGAGCCGCCTGCTCCACCACCGCCACCTGTGGTGTCGTCCTCCTCCATGGCGGCCGCCCCCAAGTCAGGGTCGTCCACGTCGCTTTTCGTCTGGTCCGTCATGAACACGTCACCCGGCCCCAGAGCGTCGGCGGCCGACTGTGTCAAGAAGACCTGTATCATTGACGACTGGTCAGACAACAAAGAAAGAAATCAGACAAGTAAAGAAGAAAAGGAATTATAAGACTTACCGCAGGGGGCAGGTTTGCTCGGTTGTACGGCGGCTTGCCAATCTGCCAATCCTTCTCCGAGAACTTACAGTTGGAGAAGTAGTTAACCAGCCGGACCACCTCCACGTCCGGTAGCTCCCGCGGGCACATCTGGCATGGGTCCCAGTGCCCACTCATGCTGCTGATGATGTGGGGTCGGGCTTGGAGGGAAAGCACTCGGCGCGACACATAGGCGGCTAGCAAGTCCGAGCCCTTCAGGCCATCCAACTCCGTCATCACCTGAAGTCGGGCGAGGGCGGCGGATGAGGCGGCCGATAGGGAGCTCGGCTTGTACTGGCAGTTGGCACACGACTCTGCAGGCGGGCCGGCAACATAAGCCGGCAAATTGATGTAGTCCCTCGTCGGATGAATGTTCTTGATGTAGAAGTAGGACTTCTGCCACAGCTTGGCCGAGTGCAGCAGGGAGATGGGCGGGAAGCGATTCCCGGCGCCCGGACGCCGCACGGCCACGCAGGCTCCGCACTGGGCCGCCGTGCCCTTCGCGGCGGTGCCGAGCTTCAGGTAGAAACACTCTCCCAGAGCTCGAGAGTGGGGAGAGTACCAAGGTAGCCTTCGCACATCGTGACGAAGGTAGCCAGCAGCACCACCGTGTTTTGCGTGAGGTGGTGCGGCTAGACTCGGTAGAAGTTGAGGAAGGAGCGAAAGAAGCCGCAGAGAAAATGGGACCGGAAGACGACGCGTTCGTCATTCTCCGGCACCAGCGAGATTTCTGCCTTGGGTGGGGGGGACACGCACCTTCACGTTCATCTCCCGGGGCAGCCGCTGTGTTTGATGAAGGAAGGACAGTTGGTCGTCGTGGGCATTGGAGCCGTCCCAGTTGCCTGCCCGTAAGCGCGCATGGACGAAGGAGCTCGACGGTGGCGCGACGCGGTGATGAACGGGCGAGACCACGACAGCGCGAGAAAGCCGCGGCGAGGAGAGGCCCGGCGACGAAGAGCTGCGGCAGCACTTCGCCGAGAGGCAGGGGCGCTGCGGCAGCTAAGAAAAAGAAGAGGAAGAATGGCGAAGGAGAAGGGAGAGGAGGGCGCGCGTGCATCTACCGCTCTCCTCCTCCCCCTACTTATAGCCCCAGGCGGCGGAGCCGAGGGGGCGAGAACGTGGGGGTCGTGGGATTAGCTGCGCCCACTCCCCCCATGAGCCCATGATTACTGCACCAGTTAAGGCGTATATTAATGGCAGCAGAAGCCCAACCGGTCCCCTTGGCCGCAGCGGATCCGCGCACGTGCCGAGGCCCTGTAGCGGCGGGCCCGGGCCTGTGGCGACGTCCCGTCATGCGCGTGAGCTGGCAGGCTGGCCTGGCCTGCTGACGCCGCGTGGCGGGCGAGCAACGGGCGGCAAGCCAACCGTCCGGCCGTTATGCCACCCGGCCCCTCGCGACGTTTTGAAATCACCACGCGGCCTGCCTGGTCGCGGCCGACTCCTAGCAGTCGGCACCTCGTAAGACGGACGAAGCTAAGCCACCAGACCACTCGGAGTAGGAAGCTGCTGAGGCTTCTCGCCTTTTCAGCCGCGGCGCCCCACCAACTTCGGAGACTACTGTCGGAGTAAATGACCGTGGTAGCCTCATCAGCCCCCCATGGTATTTCAAGACATCGGGGCCAGCTGCACCACTCAAGCCTCAAATATGAAGGACCGCCTTCTTAGGGTCGGCTGGTCCAAGCGACCGGCTGCTAGAAGGCGGCAGATCCCAGAAGTCGGTCATGAGGTGGGCCGACTCCTAGCAGGCGCCTCCAGGGAGGCCGACTCCTAGCAGGCGGCCCCTTGTGCCCTCAAAGTTTGCACCCACATAAACATGACAAGACAGGGCGTGGCTACAATGCAGCCTGCCACCCCCGAATCCAAGGTGGAACGTGGCCACAGTGCAGCGTACCGGGCAGACCACCCACGCCCGGTGCGGCACTGTTGCCATGCTATCCATGACATCATCCATGGCAGAGGAAGCCTTCCCCCACGATGAGCTGTTGGTACGGCCCGCCGGCGGCGGGCCCTACCTGTCCGTGAGAAGCCAGAAGGCTGCTGGCTGTGACAAGTCGGCACAGGGGAGGCCGACTCCTGAGCAGGCGGCCCTCCCCCTTCCTTGGAGTCTGTGCGCCATTAACGAGATAAGACGGGATGTGGCTACAGTGAGCGCCCGCCACGCGGCGGGACTGTAGCCATGCTTCCCCCGACAAGGCCTCCATCATCAAGGGTGAGGCCACAGTAACAAGCAGCCGACAGGACCCGCAGGCGGCGGGCTCTACCTGTCGGCCGGGAGACCAGTAGCCGGCGGGACCCACGAGGCGGCGGGCCCCAGCAGCCGGCGAAGAAGCCGGCCACCAGAGACACTGACGGCTGGGTCCTACACCAAGCCGGATTACCATTGTACCCCTGGGGGGTAGGCCTGGATAAACCCCCCAGGGCACCCATGCAAAGGGGTTCAGCATCATAGATAACACACACACATAGAGACAGGAGTAGAGCCAGCCTTGCCCTTCTTCCTCCTCTAGCCAAACAGCTCTAGGAGCAACTTTGTAGCCACTCTATTAACATAGTGATCATGCGGAGACCCCGCAGAGTAGGACTAGGGGTGTTATCTCCTAGGAGAGCCCCGAACCGGGGTAAGATGCATCGGCGTACATGTCTACGCCTTATCCCGTTTCCAGGCACCGGCGACGTACTACTCTCCCCCACCATGATAAGCCATCCTTTGGCATATGTCGGACGAAACCCCCGACAACCATCTTGCAGCTATAGAACTTGTTGGAGACTTCATATCCCTCAACCCAGGCATTTGCTTGAAACATTAACTTCAACTCCTGGAACATCTCATATGCTCCATGACGTTCAAAACGTCTTTGAAGTCTTGGTTCTAAGCCGTAATGCATGGCACATTGAACTATTGAGTAGTCATCAGATCGAGCATGCCAGACGTTCATAACACCAGCTTCAGCTCCTGCAGCAGGCCTTTCACCTAGTGGTGCATCAAGGACATAATTCTTCTGTGCAGCAATGAGGATAATCCTCAAGTTACAGACCCAGTCCGTGTAGTTGCTACCATCATCTTTCAACTAAGCTTTCTCTAGGAACGCATTAAAATTCAGGGGAACGGTAGCTCGGGCCATTGATCTACAACATGGACATGCAAAACTATAAGACTAATTTCATGATAAATTAAGTTCAATTAATCAAATTACTAATGACTCCCACTTAAATAAACATCCCTCAAGTCATCTAAGTGATACATGATCCAAATCAACTAACCCATGTCCGATCATCACGTGAGATGGGATAGTCATCAATGGTGAATATCTCTATATTGATCATATCTTCTATATTACTCACATTCAACCTTTCGGTCTCCAGTGTTCGGAGACCAAGTTTGTACATGCTAGGCTCGTCAAGTTCAACCCAAGTAGTCTGCATGTGCAAAACTATCTTACACCCGTTGTATGTGAACATAGAGTCTATCACACCCGATCATCACGATGTGGTTCGAAACGATGAACTTTGGAAACGGTGCATACTCGCGGAAAACACTTTTATCTTGAAATTTAGTGAAGGGATCATCTTATAATTCTACCACCGTACTAAGAAAAATAAGATGCATAAAGGATAAACATCACATGCAATCAAAATATGTGACCTGATATGGCCATCATCAACTTGTGCTTTTGTTTGCCATCTCCAAAGCATCGTCATGATCTCCATCTTTACTGGCTCGACACCTTGATCTCCATCGTAGCATCGTTGCGTCGAGGTCATCACGCCAACTATTGCTTCTACAACTATCGCTAATGCATAGTGATAGAGTAAAGCAATTACATGGCGCTTGCACTTCATACAATAAAGAGACAACCCTAAGGCTCATGCCGGTTGTCGATATTACAAAACATGATCATCTCATACATCAACATATATCACATCATATCTTGACCATATCACATCACAACATGCCCTGCAAAAACAAGTTAGACGTCATCTACTTTGTTGTTGCAAGTTTTACGTGGCTGCTACTGGCTTCTAGCAAGAACCGTTCTTAACTATGCAAAAACCACAACGGTGGTTCATCAAGTTTGCTGTTTTAACCTTCTTCAAGGACCGGTCATAGTCAAATTCGATTCAACTAAAGTAGGAGAAAGAGACACCCGCTAGCCACCTTTTATGCAAAACTAGTTGCATGTCAGTCGGTGGAACTGGTCTCATGTGCGTGGACATGTAAGGTTGGTCTGGGCCACTTCATCCCACAATACCGCCGAATCAAGATAAGAGGTTTGTGGTAAGCAGTATGACTATCACCGCACACAACTCCTTGTGTTCTACTCGTGCATATCATCTATGCATACACCTGGCTCGGATTCCACTGTTGGGAAACGTTGCATGGAAAAATCTACACACGCAAGATCTATACATGGAGATGCATAGCAATGAGGATGGAGAGTGTGTCTACGTACCCTCGTAGACCGTAAGCAGAAGTGTTTAACAACGCGGTTGATGTAGTCGAACTTCTTCGCGTTTTAACCGATCGAGCACCAAACGTACGTCACCTTCGCGTTCAGCACACGTTCAGTTCGATGACATCCTCCGCCTTCTTGATCCGGCAAGACAGCGAGGTAGTGGATGAGTTCCGGCAGCACAACGGCTTGGTGACGGTAATGGTGAAGCTATCTCTGCAGGGCTTCGCCTAAGCACTACAGAAATATGACCGGGGAGTAAACGGTGGAGGAGAGTGGCTAAGACAATGTTGTGTTGTGCTAGGCGCCCCCCACATATATATATAGGTGGGAGGGAGAGGAGAGAGGCAAAGAGGTGCTCCAAGTAGGTCTGAATCCTACTTGGGCTCCTGCCCTTGGCCACGCCCCCTGCCATATATGTCGGAGGGGGGAAGGAAAGGGGGAGAGGAAGGAAGGGGATGCCGAATCCCTCCCCCCTTTCTTTTCCCCACTTGGGTGGCTGCCATGGGGGGTGCTCCCCACTTATGGCCCAATAGGCCCACTAACCTCCTGGGGGTGTTCGGTACCCCCTCCGGTACTCCGATGATTACCCGGTACACTCCAAAACACTTCCGGTGTCCGAATACCATCATCCTATATATCAACCTTTACCTCTCGACCATTTTGATACTCCTTGCCATGTTCATGATCTCATCCGGGACTCCAAACAACATTCGGTCAGCAAATCATATAACTCATATAACACTATATCTTCAACGAACGTTAAGCGTGCGGACCCTATGGGTTCGAGAACTATGTAGACATGACCGAGACACCTCTCCGGTCAATAACCAATAACAGAACCTAGATGCTCATATTGGCTCCAGCATATTCTACGAAGATTTTATCGGTCAAACCATTATGACAACATACATAATTCCCTTTGTCCATCGGTATGTTACTTGCCCGAGATTTGATCGTCGGTATATTCATACCTAGTTCAATCTCATTACCGGCAAGTCTCTTTACTCGTTCCGTAATACATCATCTTGCAACTAACTCATTAGTCACTTTGCTTGCAAGGCATCTTATGATGTGCATTACCGAGAGGGCCCAGAGATACCTCTCCGATACTCGGAGTGATAAATCCTAATCTCGATCTATGCCAACTCAACAAACACCTTCGGAGATACCTGTAGAGCATTTTTATGATCACTCAGTTACGTCGTAATGTTTGATAGCACACTAGGTATTACTCCGGTATCCGGGAGTTGCATAATCTCGTAGTCTAAGGAATATGTATTTGACATGAAGAAAGCAATAGCAATAAACTGAATGATCAATATGCTAAGCTAACGGATGGGTCTTGTCCATCACATCATTCTCCTAATGATGTGATCCCGTCATCAAATGACAACACATATTTATGGTTAGGAAACCTTAACCACCTTTGATCAACGAGCTAGTCTAGTAGAGGCTTACTAGGGACACGATATTTGTTTATGTATTCACACATGTATTAAAGTTTCGATCAATACAATTCTAGCATGAATAATAAGCCTTTATCATGATTTAGGAAATATAATAATAACCATTGTATTATTGCCCCTAGGGCATATTTCCACCAAAAAATAGTTCGAACCCCACGAAAATATGTGAAATTTGGTTGAAAATTTTGACCCTAGTCCTGGCTGGAAGATGGGTTTCATTGCTAACAAACAGTAAATGGGATGCAATAAATTCCATAAGACTTAGAAAATGGGTTGTAAATGATTAAAAATAGCAAATGGGTTGCATGTTGTCCGCCATAGATGTGATGTTGACTTGTGTGCCTACTAAGTTGACGTGTATGCAAGGCTTCGTCAACTTATACTGAACACCAGATTCTAGCAACAGTGGTGCTTGGATGTCCATCCAACAGCAGTCGTGCTTCTTCAATCTCAGATTTTCTTGCTTCGGCCGCCGAAACCAGCTCCTGCGTGACCGCCTGCTCCCGCCCCTGTCGCCTGATGTGCTGTTATGCAGGCCTCACCGCCCCACCCTACTGCCATAGCTGGATAGGACATCCGTCTACTCACCTTGACCTCATAATATTCTTCAGCTATGGCGACCTCACACCGCAGCCGAACTAGTAAACCATCGTACTCCCCTTCGCGAGGGCAACTCCTGCCAAGTCTTTCCTGGTTCTGCGTCGTTCCCTTCCTAGGCCTCGCCGTCGTCCACCGCCTTTGTTCTCTTGGCACGGCATCATCAACGCGGTCAACAAACGACATCCATAGGAAGAGGACTGTATGTGGAGAGGCTAACAGCTGGGACTCATGAGGTCCATGGTCGCACGCAAGGAAGTGACTCCTTATTACATGCAAAAAAATCATTCCTCCCCCTGCCAGCTGGGACCCACTAGATTTGGAGGCTGACTTATGGGACTACTAAGTTGACGCGTACGTAGGGCTTTGTCAACTTAGTCAACAAATGATTCTAGCAGTAGTGACCGTTGGATGTTAATCCAACGGCCGTGCTACTTCTTCAATCTCTGATCTTCTTGGTCCAGCCAACCAAACCAACATCGGTGGGACCGCCTGCTCCTACCTCCCATGGACGGCTGTGGTTCCGCGAAGACCTCACTGCCCCATCCTACTCCCATCGCTGGCCAGGCCATCCTTCTTCTCACCCACCCTATTATTCTTCGGCGACGGCAGCTTCACACCATAGTGAACCAGTAAAAACCCAGACTCACCTCCGCGTGGGGAACCAATGTTGCATCTTCCCTACCTCTGGGTCATTCCTTTCCTAGGCCTCGCCGTCATCCATCGCCTTGGTGCTCTCGGTACAGCGTCATCAACGTGCTAAATAAACAACAACCATCAAAAGAGGTGTAGGATCGAAAGTATGTCTAGAGGGGGGTGATTAGACTACTTGACCATATAAAAATCTATCCTTTTCCCAATTTTAAATCTTGGCAGATTTTAGCAACTTAGCACAAGTCAAGCAATCAACCTACACATGCAAGGCTAAGAGTATAGCAGCGGAATGTAGAACATTGCACATGAAGGTAAAGGGAGGAGTTTGGGGGGAGAAAACGCAATGTAGACACGGAGATTTTTTCCGTGGTTCCGATAGGTGGTGCTATCGTACATCCACGTTGATGGAGACTTCAACCCATGAAGGGCTCCACCCATGAATGGTCCACGAAAAAGCAACCTTGTGTATCCCACCATGGCCATCGCCCACGAAGGACTTGCCTCACTAGGGTAGATCTTCATGAAGTATGCAATCTCCTTGCCCATACAAACTCCTTGGTTCAACTCCACAAACTTGACGGAGGCTCCCAAGTGACACCTAACCAATCTAGCAGACACCACTCTCCAAAAGGTAATAGACGGTGTGTTGATGATCAACTCCTTGCTCTTGTGCTTCAAATGATAGTCTCCCCAACACTCAACTCTCTCTCACAGATTTGGATTTGGTGGAAAGATGATTTGAGTGGAAAACAAGTCGGAGAAGGCTAGAGATCATGATTTATGTGGTTGGAATGGAATATCTTGACCTCAACACTTGAGTAAGTGATTCTCTCTCAGAAAATGTATGCTGGAAGTTTAGGCATGTTCTGATGGCTCTCCTCACGAATGAAGAGTGGGTGGAGGGGTATATACAACCTCCACACAAAACCTAACTATTACACACAGTTCACCAAACTCAGTGGGATCGAATCAGAAAACTTGGTCAGACCAATTCTGTTCAAAATGTGAACGTTAGGATTTTCGGTGGGACCGACATGTCAACTCGGTGGGACCGATTTCATTAGGGTTAGGGCATAACGTAATCTCGGTGAGACCGATTACACAAACTCGGTGGGACCGACTTTGGTAATAAGCTAACTAGAGAGTTGGTCAGGCAAACTCGGTGGGACCGATTCGCTCATTTCGATGAGACCGAAATGTTATGAAGGGGAAATAGAGAGTTTGCATTACGAACTCGGTGGGACCGATCGCTCATCTCGGTTGGACCGAAACGTTACGAAGGGAAACAGAGAGTGCAATCCCATCTCGATGAGACCGAGATCCCTATCGGTGAGACCGAAGTGACTAGGGTTTCTGGTGGTGGCTATGTCAAATGAACTCAGTGGCGCCGGATAGAACATTCCGGTGGGGCCGAGTTTGACTTTTGGTTTGGGACATATGTGGATATGACAAAGTGGTTGAGGGTTTTTGGAGCATATCACTAAGCATTTTGAGCAAGTAAGGCTTTAAGCAACACCTCACCCCCTTTTAATAGTATTGGCTTTTCCTATGGACTCAATGTGATCTTGGATCACTAAAATGAAAATGTAGAGTCTTGAGCTTGAGCCAATAGGTGTCCTTAGCATTTTGAGGGGTCCACATTCCTAATCCATGCCATGCCAATCATTGAACTTTCTGAAATGATCATCTTTGAATAACATTAGTTCAATGAGCTATATGTTGTTAGTAATTACCAAAACCACCCAGGGATAGTTGCACTTTCAATCTCCCCCTTTTTGGTAATTGATGACAACATATAGATCAAAGCTTCGACAAATGGTAATAAGATTTAAAATACATCATCGCTTTGAGAAGTATGTGATAAGCAAGAGCTCCCCCTAAATTTGTGCATTATTTAATATTTGCTTTTGAATGCAAATGCACAATCGATTAGGATCATGGGTTACTCTTCCACGTCATATACATCTTGGTGGAGCGCTCAAAAAGATAGGAATTAAAAACATGCATTCATCACCAAGCAAAGTGAATGATCATATAGGGATATAAAAGGTAATGTCATCCAAGCAAACATTAAAGTATAATATGATCAAACACATGATCATATAAGTATCTCACATGCAGACATAGAGAGTATCAAATGAGCACACACAAAAGTATCAACCAAATAGCAAGTAGCAAGAGACACAAAGAAAGCAACACTCTCTCTCGAAGCCTATGATCTATACATTTCTCCCCCTTTGGCAACAAGTTACCAAAAAGTTTGAAAATGCATAGTGCTATGCGTCTCTCAGGCTTGGTCTTCGAGAGGTGGTGTAGAGAGAACTCCAAGGACGAAGGCATCCGTTGATGTAGCTGGAGCTGGTGGAGTGGCTGCTGGAGGTCGAACTGAAGCTGTTGCTGCTGGTGCAGATGCAGTAGCTCTTGTATCTGGCACTGGCACTGCAGCTGACCTCTGACCTCTTGGCACTCGCTAAAAAGCATCTGTAGTACCCTGTCCTCTCTTCTCCTCTGCTTCCTCCAGGAGCTGCTCAACTGCAGTCTGTATCTCAGTGACTTTCAGATCAAGATCATAAAACTTCATTTCTATAATGCTCTCCAAGCTCTCCTGATTCTGAGTCAGGGTGGCCAAGCCCTTGTCAATCCTCAATGTTGCCTGAATCAAATAAGCTAGTTGATCTTGTTTGCTCTTCAAGAACACTTCTGATGCCTCCTCAACACTAGGCATCTTTGCAGCCTTTTCTGCCTTTGCCTTTGCTCTCTTCTCTTGTGCTTTCACTGATGATGGTTCATCATCATTCATCACAACTGTGTTATCTTCAAATTCTGGGTGCAAAGTAAAATGCTCCTTGTCCAACATGTAAGTGCCTGTGCCCATCTTAGAGTTGATGAGCACCTGAATGTGTGGAGCATACCCACAAGACCTTTTTTGATCAGCAGCTGTCCTTTTGATTGTCTCTACAATCAGACTCATGACCTTGAATTTTTGTGGAACATCAAATATCTGCTGCAAGTTGATGGAATTTCCTCTAATCATCTTGTGATCTCCAGATTTGGGTAACAGTGTATGCCTCAAGATGGTGTTGATGGTAGGCAGACCAGACAACAAATAGTGTATAGATTCAAACTTGTGTCTCTCCAAAGCTTTGTCTGGGATCTCTTTGTACATGTTTGCCATGGAGTTGTGGTCTTTCTTCTTCTTGGCATACCCATCCAAATCATCATCATGTTCTTCTGGGGCTTCGATCAACTTGGCCCACTCATCAACAGTTGATTGGTACCTTGTACCTTCAGACATCCACACTATTCTTCCATCTGGATAGAAATGAGGAGTGGAGTAAAACTGCATAATGAGCTCATCATTCCATTTGGTGAGCTTTTGTCCAACAAACTTGTCAACTCCACAAGCCTTGGAGCTGATCTTCATTCTCACCAATATATTCCCAATCAACCCATCTCATATCACAGACAATTGGCTTCTTGTCAAGTAGAATAGTCTCATAGAAGTCTTGTTGTTCTTTGGTGTGGAACCTGTAGTCCACTGCAGTTCTGCTTCTCACAGCATAATGATCACTCTGACTCCAAAGTCTGAGACCAGCATCCTTCTTGATGTTCATGTCCTCTGCCACTGGATGAGTGTCATTGTGGTCTGGAATCATTGGTTTGAGTTTTCTTAGCACATGGGCTTCATCATCTTCTTCTTCAACTTCAGGCACTAGGGCCTTGTTCTTCTCTTCAGCTGGGATGTTTCTGGTGCTTCTCTTGAGCTAAGAAGGCTTCTGAGCTTGAGTAGTTACTTTGGGAGCAGTTTTGGGCTTTGATGGAGCAGCCCCTGACATGATAGCATCTCCCATGAGCTTCTGGGACTTGGGTGCTGGTGCAGGATCCTCTTCCTCTTCTTCTTCTTCATCTGAAGAATGCTTCTCAAATTCAGCCATGGGGTCCACCTTCTTGCACCATCTTCCCCTCTTTCTCTCCTTCTTTTTCTTATCCTCACCAGCATCCTCTCCTCCAGTTGACTTGGAGGGTTCCTGAGTGGAGGCCCTGGCCTTAGACATTGGGATTCTCTTTGCAGGTGCCTTCTTGTGCAACCCAAGCTTGGTTGCAGCAGTAGTGCCATACTCCTTCTTTAGGACTTTCTTCTTGGAGCTCACCTCCTCCTCAACAGCCACATAGTCCTCATCCTCAGAATCTGAGGTTCTCTTCTTCCTTGATCTGGTGGCTGCCTTTGGCAAGTTGCTGGGAGCGCTCCTGCTGCCCTCATCATAGCTGCTTGAGGGACTAGTGCCCGAACTCATTTGCACTTGCTCTTCAGATCTGTTGTGGCTATCACTCTGGTCAGACATCTTGGCAAGCAAACTGACAACAAACCCTGTGAATAGATATAGATGAGGTAGAGTAGATGAGCATCACAAACTGCAGAGTTTTTGCAAAACAGATGAGTCAAAAACTTACTTTTAGTTCTCCACAGAAAGCATTTCGGAGCTACCGATTTGATAAACTCGGTGATACCAAAGCAACTTTTGGAGTCTAAACTAGTGAACTCGGTCAGACCGAGTCACAGTTCGGTGGCTCCGAGATCGCTAGGGTTTCACAGAGAGTTGAACTCGGTCGCACCAATTTGCAATTTTCGGTCAGACTGAAAAGCGCATGTGCAATGGCCTAAGCCAAATCGGTGAGACCGATTTCTACAACTCGGTCGGTCTGATATGAGTTCGGCGGAGACCTAACCCTCAATTTTCGAATCAAACCTAATCTAAAGGATGTTTTCTCTGGATAGATTGATTTAATATGTGGTAAAGATCATGGCAAAGCAATGTTCTACAAATCGGAGTAAGGAAATAGCACAAATGATCGAACTCATACCCTAGCTCCACGGTGAGTTCGCTACAGCGACAACGGCGGGGTAGAATCCCGTTGACACCGACAGAAACCAACGGCAGGAGTTCGCTGGCAACGAGGAGATGATCCGGAGACCTGAGGCGGTAGAGCAGGACATGCGCGGGCTGAGGAGTTTTGAAGAAATTTCGAAAATCTCACCCGTGGTTATATATATCCCGACCCTGTCGGTGTGACCGAGTGGAACAAGTCCGTCGCACCGAGATGCAGAATCGCAAGCAGTTCCTGCAACTCGGTGTGACCGAAAAGTTCAAATCGGTTGCACCGAGATTGAAAACCTAGATCAACTCAGTGAACTCGGTGTGACCGAAATGGATGAATCGGTCATACCGAAATGCACAGAGAGGTTTTGGAAGTTTAAGTCTATGACGAATCGGGGACTCCGAGTGCTCCTCACACAGAGTGGTTCAAATCTGACTTGATCAAACTTTGTGATGTAGCATGAATAGAGTTTGAGACGAGAAAAGCATAGATAGCTAGAGAAAGTTCTTAGGCATTCTTGTCCATCCACTTGGCAAAATAAAAAGAGTCAATCAATCAAAGCAACATGTGGATGTCCTCGAATGAGTAAAATATGCAATCAACATGCTCACACAATAAAATGGCAAATGAAATATGTGACAAAGCATGCACAAACACTCTAGCATCTATCAAGCAATTGGCGATGACTAGGTCATCTATATATGAGTATATTGACTTAGGAGTCAAATGAGAACATTTGATCATAGGTCATACTCATCGTTTAAGCACAAGTGGGGTTACCAATTTTACATAAAGCATTGTTGTGTTCACATCATTAGAGTTGCTTTAGCTCAATTGTTAGAGTAAAGCTCCCCCTAAATGTGATATCCCCCCTAAGAGGGATGAACTAACCTTGGGTTTTGTCGATGATGACTTCATGTAGATGTTGAAGATGTGGATGCTCAATGTTGATGTAGATCATTCGGAGCAATCCATTGGAGTGAGTTGCACTTTCAATACCTACACGGGTTAGTCCCACAAGGAACAAACAAGGATATCCATAGACATAGAGTGAAGTTCACACAATATGATGTCCATGAATGCACTAGGTTACCTTGTCCCTTGTCTTACCAACAAGAGGGTTTGTGACTCCTTTAACTAGTGCAAGATGTTGAAGTTGTTTGCACTTGTCCTCACCAAAATGATATGAGTGAAGTATGTTGGCGGAGTCACCCTCAAGAACTCTCTAGTTCTTCTTCTTCAGGATCCACATCATCTTGATGTGAATCCTTGGAGTTGTAGTCATACTTGACGTAGTAGAACTTGATGTAGTCTTGGTAACCCACTTGACCAAGGCCTTAGGAGCTTCTTGAAATGCATCAATCTCCTCTTGAAGCTTGACCTTGCCTTTTTGCTTGTGGTCTTGTGGTGGAAGATCATCTTGAGCTTGTGCCCCTTGGAAAGAAGTAGGATCATACTTCTCTTGTTGAGGAACACACTTCGTCTTGGGGTATTGATCTTCTTCCCACTCAACTCCATTGGCATTGAACTTCCGTTCAAAACCAACACCTTGATTCTTCCAGTGTCTTCCTTGCTTGCGTACAATTTCCTCAAATTTCTTACTCCCGGCAAGGCTCTTGTAAACACCTTTCTCTATAATTCCCTTCAATAAACTATTTTCTTGCTCAAGTGTAACTTGGCTAAGAGAGTCATTAGTGGAATCAAGAGAACTACTAGAAGCAACAACACTGGATTTGGCATGATTATTGTTACTACTAGACGAAGAATCTTTCTTACTCTTGTTGCTAGATTTAACTTGTGGCATGTAAGTAGACAAGAGTAAACGCTTGGCAATGTAAGAAGAACTTTTCTTGCGAAGATCCTCATTGATCGCTTTTAAGAACCGATGCTCTTGCTCAAGGTTCTCGATGATCTTCCAAGGTTTTTTTTGAATATTGATCTTCCAAGGTATTTCATGAGCTAACTTAAGAGTGTTTTGTTCTTTAGTTAGACACTCAATCTCCTTCTTATCATCATCATTCGTTTTGTCTTGGTTATCATGATTAATAGCAAGTTCATCATAGTTTTCATCACTAGAGTTGTCAACAAGTAAATCATCATCACCTAGCAAGTCATCTTCATCACTATTGAAATCAACATACTCGGGGTCTGATACCTTTGGGACTTTAGCCATGAAGCATCTTCCAATTCCTTCATTTGGTGAATCAAATATGTCATAGGAGTTGGTTGACACAAGTGCTAGACCGGCAACACCTTCATCTGAAGTATATTCGGAGTCGGAGTGATAACTTCTTTCGGAGTGATGGTCGGAGTCGGAGCCGGATACCCATTCACCAACATGAGCTTGATTTCTTCGTTTTGTGTAGCTCCTTGATGATTTGTCTTTCCTTTCCGAATCCTTGCTTCTCCAAGAGGTTCTTCGTTCATAACAATCATCTCTAGTCCTTCTCTCTCTTGGTGGTGATTCTTCCCTTCTACTTCTCCTTTTGGGTGAATCTTCTCTTCTTTTGTAGGGAGTCGTACACTCATTGGAGTAGTGTCCGGGTCTTCCACAATTGTAGCAATTACGTTCACGACTTGAAGATCTTTTGTCATTCTAGGACCTTGACTTGGAACTTATTTCCTTGCTTCTACTCTTGTAGAACTTGTTGAAATTCTTCACCATTAGGCTCAATTCCTCATTGAAGGTTTCTTTCTAACTTTAAGATGTGGGAGCATCACATGATGCATTGTAAGCACCACTTGATTTGTTGTGAACCTCTTCCTTACCCTTGAGTGACATCTCATGAGCAACAATTCTTCCAATGACTTCCGTTGGCTTGAGTCTTTGTAATTGGGCATCATGTGGATCAATGTGCACACGGTATCATATTTTCCATCCAAGGCTCTTAGGATCATCTTGATGATGAATTTATTGGTCATCTCTTCACTTCCTAAGCCGGCAATCTCATTTGTGATGAGAGTAAGCCTAGACTACATTTCAGCGACACCTTCACCATCCTTCATTTTGAACTTGTCAAGCTGACTTTGAAGCACATCCAATTTGGATTCCTTGACCGAGTCGGTACCTTCGTGCATATCAATCAAAGTATCCCAAATTTCCTTTGCATTCTCAAGATGGCTGATTTTATTGAATTCTTCGGGGCACAATCCGTTGAAGAGGATATCGCAAGCTTGAGCATTGTATTGCAGCATCTTCAACTCTTCCGCGGTAGCTTCACGGTTCGGTTCTCTCCCATCAAAGAATTCACCTTGCTAACCAATACACACAATAGCCCAAATGGCGGGGGTTATGTCCAAGAATATGCACTTTCATCTGATGCTTCCAACTAGCAAAATTAGTACCATCGAAGTAAGGACCTCTACGGTGGTAATTTCCCTCGCAAGACGCCATACTCTCCTAGGTTGTGAAACCAAGGCTATGATCACCAAAAGCTATGAAATCAAGGCAAATGAAGGCCAAAGCTCTGATACCACTTGTAGGATTGAAAGTATTTCTAGAGGGGGTGATTAGACTACTTGACCAAATAAAAATCTATCATTTTCCCAATTTTAAGTCTTGGCAGATTTTAGCGACTTAGCACAAGTCAAGCAATCAACCTACACATGCAAGTCTAAGAGTATAGCAGCGGAATGTAAAACATTGGACATGAAGGTAAAGGGAGGAGTTTGGAGGGACCAAACGCAATGTAGACGCGGAGATTTTTTTCCGTGGTTCCTATAGGTGGTGCTATCGTACGTCCACGTTGATGGAGACTTCAACCCACGAAGGGTAATGGTTGAGTAAGTCCACGGAGGGCTCCACCCACGAAGGGTCCACGAAGAAGCAACCTTGTCTATCCCACCATGGCCATCGCCCACGAAGGACTTGCCTCACTAGGGTAGATCTTCACGAAGTAGGCGATCTCCTTGCCCGTACAAACTCCTTGGTTCAACTCCACAAACTTGACGGAGGCTCCCAAGTGACACCTAAGCAATCTAGGAGACACCACTCTCCAAAAGGTAATATATGGTGTGTTGATGATGAACTCTTTGCTCTTGTGCTTCAAATGATAGTCTCCCCAACATTCAACTCTCTCTCATAGATTTGGATTTGGTGGAAAGATGTTTTCAGTGGAAAGCAAGTTGGAGAAGGCTAGAGGTCAAGATTTATGTGGTTGGAATGGAATATCTTGACCTCAACACTTGAGTAGGTAGTTCTCTCTCAGAAAATGTATGCTGGCAGTGTAGGCATGTTCTGATGGCTCTCCTCACGAATGAAGAGTGGGTGGAGGGGTATATATAGCCTCCACACAAAATCTAACTGTTCCACACAATTCACTAAACTCGTTGGGACCGAATCAGAAATCTCGGTCAGACCGATTCAGTTCAAAATGTGAACGTTAGGATTTTTGGTGGGACCGACATGTCAAATCGGTGGGACCGGTTTCATTAGGGTTAGGGCATAACGTAATCTCGGTGAGACCGATTACACAAACTCGGTGGGACTGACTTTGGTAATAAGCTAAGCAGAGAGTTGGTCAGGCAAACTCGGTGGGACCAATTCGCTCATTTCGGTGAGACCGAAATGCTACGAAGGGGAAACAAAGAGTTTGCATTGCGAACTCGGTGGGACCGATCGCTCATCTCGGTTGGACCGAAATGTTACGAAGGGAAACAGAGAGTTTGCAATCCCATCTCTGTGAGACTGAGATCCCTATCGGTGAGATCGAAGTGACTAGGGTTTCTGGCAGTGGCTCTGTCAAATGAACTCGGTGGCGCCGGATAGAACATTTCGGTGGGGTAGAGTTTGACTTTTGGTTTGGGACATATGTGGATATGAGAAAGTGGTTGATGGTTTTTGGAGCATATCACTAAGCATTTTGAGCAAGTAAGCCATTAAGCAACACCTCACCCCCTTTTAATAGTATTGGCTTTTCCTATGGACTCAATGTGATCTTGGATCACTAAAATGAAAATGTAGAGTCTTGAGCTTGAGCCAATATGTGTCCTTAGCGTTTTGAGGGGTCCACATTCCTAATCCATGCCATGCCAATCACTGAACTTTCTGAAATGATCATCTTTGAATAGCATTAGTTCAATGAGCTATATGTTGTTAGTAATTACCAAAACCACACAGGGATAGTTGCACTTTCAAGAGGACTATATGTGGAGAGGCTGATAGTTAGGACCCATGAGGTCCATGGTCACACGCAAGGAAGTGCCTCCTTATTACATAGAAAAAAGTATCCTCCCCCTAATAGCTAGGACCCACCAGCTACATCTTTTCAAGCAAGGAAGTGAAATGACTCCTTCCCTTAATAGCTAGGACCCACCAGCTATATCTTTGCACTCAAGGAAGTGACTCCTTATCCCGCCTAATAGTTGGGACCCACTAGGTCAAAGAATATGTAGTGTTATCTGTCTGGTCCCGAACGTGTACGTACATACTGGTCGATCGATCTCATGAACTTTGGCCGAGTAAGGAGCGACACGTGTTGTAGTAGAGCCAACGACGTACGTAGCATGTAACACAGTCCCGTCTATATCGTGTACACATACCTACAACCACGCTGCAAAAAATACAGCCACCTTACGTACATATGGGTGTGGTCTCGAACATGTACAACAAGGACGTCCTATGCATTTGCAGCCAAGCGGCACAGTCGGAACAAAGAAAACAGCATCGTGTTCATCGGGAGCCAAGCGACTAGGTCAGAATGCGTCCTGTTCATCGGGAGCCAACCGGCTTGAATGGAACTGCCGAAATGGGGTCCTGTTCATCGAGAGGGGTATGGCGTACCGCAAAAGGGGGGAAACACACTTCTGTTCAATCGCCTACGGTCGAAACGAGGTCATGTTCATCAGGGGGGGTCTGGCATACCGCAAAACAGATGAAATGGACTGCTTGCCAACCATGTATGGTCGAAACATGGTCCTGTTGATTTGGAGGGTCTGGCGTACCACAAAACAGAGGAAACGGACTTCTCTCCAACTGCCTACGGTCGAAACAGGGTCTTATTCATCAGGAGGGGTGTGGCATACCGCAAAACATGACTCCATGGGCAATTGTTCATCCACCGTCGACTTCCTCCAGCCTCCACCATCTATTGTTCATCACCGTCGACTTCCTCCAGCCTCCACGGGGTCCCGTTCATCCACCCCTAAATGGCTGGGGTGTGGCGTACCATGGCACGGCCTCCTCAGGGTCCTGTTCATCCAGCGCCCACCGCCTACATGGCTGGGGTCCTATTCATCCAACCCCCACCGGTTGGGGTGGGGCGTACGACTAGGTGGTAGGAACATGAACTATTCATCCACAGACAAACAACCGGCTAGGTTAACTCACCACGTCTCACACAAAGGGCTCGATCGATGCAAATCTCGACTCGTTCTACATGTATCGTATGCGCAGTAGCAACGGGAGTTGTTCATTTAGAGGTAACCAAACTGGCTGTGCTCGCACTTATGGGGGCTCGATCAGCTTGAGTAAGCAGCGAGAAGGATCGATCTGGTTTAGTTAGCAGTGAATGAATCGCTCGGGTTCAGTTAGCAGCGAAGGGATCGATCGGGTTCGGTACATAGCGCGAAGGATCAATAGCTCGTGTTCAGTATGTATTTCGAGGGCGACCAATCGCTCAGATTCAGTAAACGAATGCCTCGCTCAGGTTCAGTTAGCAAACATGGCTCGCACATACGAGCGCGTATGAGAGAAATACGCAAATGACTTCATCGCTCGGGCCCGACCACCCCACCGTACCGAGAAATCCCTGAAAATTTCCTCGCCCTCACTTTCTACCATGATTTTTTACATCATGGACGGCCCAAAGAATGTCATGCAGGTGCGTCTCGGGCCCGCCCAGGACGAAAAGCCCATTTTGTGTTATAACTTTTTGTCACTGAAGTAGGAGCCCACCACATCTATGATGATACGTATTTTTCATAATTATCATCATGGAAGTGTCATATCCATGACTGAAAAAGTTTTTTGGCCGCAGGCAGACGGGCCTAGGTACCCCAATCCCACGGGCTCGACAGTAGCCCGGGGGCCCGTGGTGCGTATGACCTCGCTTGAGGCAAAGGAGAGAGGGGGTGAAGCAATGCAGGTCCCGACCGCTTGCGGGCCAGGCTTGGCGTGCGGCACACGACGGGGCGTGGGATGCCCCACTTCCCTATGTTGCCTCGGCAACTGCCCAGGCTGACATAAAGCCTGGCAGCAGCGTGGGGCCATCATTACTCCGAAGGCGAAGGGGCACGGACCGGTCTCCTCCAGTTGCTATAAAAGGCCAAGGGGTCAGCCCCCCTTGGCTCATCTCCATCTTCTCGTCTCCCCGCCTGCATTGTCACCATAGCAACCATGGCACCTTTGAGGAGGTTTTCTGCTGCTGAGAAGGGGAAGGCGACGCTAAAGCAAACCGGGCATCCGCTGCTGGCGCGGGGCGAGGCCGTCCTCGCAAGTCCGTCGCTACGGCCGGGGTGCCACCCCGGGGACGCGGTTGTCCTCCCTTGGCGGCCCTCACAAGATCGGGCGGCTGCGGAAAGAACCCCACCCGCGTGCGCAGCCGTGGCCAAGGAGGGAGAGGCGGCGCAGCCACCCGGCCACCTCGAGTGCAGGCCCACTCCAGTGACTCGGCCCGCGAGTTCATCATATGGATGGGGAGCCTGCCCCGCACCTGGTCCAGCTCCCGGATTCCATCACGGAGGAGCTGGCGGATGACACACCCCTGGGGCTATGGCTGCAGCCAGACGGCTGCTGCAACAAGTCTTTCGGGGTGGCGGCTGTGTTCACCCCTTCCGGCTTCATGTACCTGGCGCAGGGTTGGAAGCCATTCGCCCACGCCCGCGGCTTCAAGGAGGGGCGCACCTTCTAGTTCAAGTTCGATGGAGCCGCGACGCTCTTTGTGAAGATCTTCGGGGAGGCTGGCGTTCGCCTGGAGTGCTGCATGGAGAGCGACAGCGGCAACAGCGACCACTCCTCCGATGACTGCGAATATAGCCACGGCGGTACCTCCTCCAGGGGGAGCGGGAGCGACGACGACTCCTACGAGCCCCCATGTCGCCGCATCAAGGAGGAGGAGGAATTCGACTAGGCACCGGCGATGTCAGAGCTGGGGCCTCGGGAGCGGCGGCCTCCTTGAGGAAGTTTCTTTTCTTTCCTTTCATTTCCTGCATCAAACAATCATGGGCGCTACAGGGGCGTGTAAGGATGTTCGGCATTCTCGCCTTACTTTGAATGCCTTTGGCTCACGTTTTAAGCTTATCATGGCGCCCCTCGTTTAGACTTGCATAGCTGGTTTCAATACATAGCCAGAAGATAACATAGCTGCGGGGGCTTGTCGGATTTCGGGCTCCGCAGACCCTGGAGAGGTTCGAACTCTGGGGTGCGTGCGAAGAACTCAACCTCCCCAGTCTGCCTACTCGCCAATCTCACGGCCTAGCTCAATGGACAGGAAGAAAATGGGACGCAATAGTTTACCCAGGTTCGGGCCACCTTGTGGTGTAAAACCCTACTCCAGCTTTGTGGTGGATTGGCCTCGAGGGGCTGAGGATGAACTAGTATAGTGGAAGAACGACCTCAGGAGGTGTGTTCTTGAGCGGGTGTGGGAGGCGATGATCTAATTGATCCGTCCCCCTCTATGGTTGTGGCTAGGTCCTATTTATAGTGGCCTTGGTCCTCTCTCCAAGTGAAGGCGGGAAGGGATCCCACAATGGCCAAATTCGAAGGGAGACAACTAGTACATCTTATTCTGACAAAAGTAGCCTTCGCCTGCAAAAGCCTCTAGTCATGACGCCGTGGTGGGCTCGGTGGTGACCTCCGTCCTAGC
Source organism: Triticum aestivum (assembly GCF_018294505.1). Lineage (NCBI taxonomy): Eukaryota > Viridiplantae > Streptophyta > Magnoliopsida > Poales > Poaceae > Triticum > Triticum aestivum. The sequence goes on from NC_057799.1 coordinate 292,601,226, forward strand.
GGTCTTGGTCTTGTTGCACGGGAATGGAAACCTTTGGCTGAATCCTCGGGACTCCACGCCCGCGCTTGCCTATTTAGCACCAAAGAGGAAACTGCTGCACTGCGCCTGCTGGTGCCCGCCTGGCCTTGGTCGTCATGGCTCAAGTCATCCGAACTTCGCGAGATGAGGCTTGCACAGGAATCTCCGCTCCTCAGGAGCCTGCCTGAGGAGGCCGCTCCTTCTGGAGGTTTTGGTGTCATCCGCCTCGCGAGGCTTGGCCCCTCGCGAGGGTCTCGAGTTGTTGGCGCTGCAGGTGGCCGTACTAGGCCGTCGATGGAGCCACGCCATGAGCCGCATGTAGGCAAGTCTGGGTGCCCCCGTTCCCAGAGCACCGATAGTAGCCCCTGGGCCCACGGCGCGCTGATACATCCATTTTGCATCATGCTTTTATATCGATATTTATTGCATTATGGGCTGTTATTACACATTATGTCACAATACTTATGCCTATTCTCTCTTATTTTACAAGGTTTACATAAGGAGGGAGAATACCGGCAGGTCGAATTCTGGGCTGGAAAAGGAGCAAATATTAGAGACCTATTCTGCACAACTCGAAAAGTCCTGAAACTCCACGGAAGTTATTTTTGGAAATAATAAAAAATACTGAGCGGAAGAAATACCAGAGAAGACCCACACCTTGGGCACGAGCGTGGGGGGCACGCCCTACCCCCTGGGTGAAAGATCATATGTTTAGATCCTTTATGCATATTAATACTCCTCTGATTATGAACATGAATATTCTTTGTGAGTAGTTACGTTTGTTCCTGAGGACATGGGAGAAGTCTTGCTATTAGTAGTCATGTGAATTTGGTATTCGTTCGATATTTTGATAAGATGTATGTTGTCTCTCCTCTAGTGGTGTTATGTGAACGTCGACTACATGACACTTCACCATTATTTGGGCCTAGAGGAAGGCATTGGGAAGTAATAAGTAGATGATGGGTTGCTAGAGTGACAGAAGCTTAAACCCTAGTTTATGCGTTGCTTTGTAAGGGGCTGATTTGGATCCATATGTTTCATGCTATGGTTAGGTTTACCTTAATACTTCTTTTGTAGTTGCGGATGCTTGCAATAGGAGTTAATCATAAGTGGGATGCTTGTCCAAGAAAGGACAGCACCGAAGCACCGGTCAACCCACATATCAAATTATCAAAGTGCAGAACGCGAATCATATGAACGTGATGAAAACTAGCTTGACGATAATTCCCATGTGTCCTCGGGAGCACTTTTCTCTATATAAGAGTTTGTCCAGGCTTGTCCTTTGCTACAAAAAGGATTGGGCCACCTTGCTGCAATTTATTTACTTTTGTTACTTGTTGCTCATTACAAATTATCTTATCACAAAACTATATGTTACCTATAATTTCAGTGCTTGCAGAGAATACCTTGCTGAAAACCGCTTATCATTTCCTTCTGCTCGTCGTTGGGTTCGACACTCTTACTTATCGAAAGGACTACGATAGATCCCCTATACTCGTGGGTCATCAAGACTCTTTTCTGGCACCGTTGCCGGGGAGTGAAGCGCCTGGTAGGTGGAATTTGGTAAGGAAAAATTTATATACTGTGCTGAAATTTACTGTCACTTGTTACTATGGAAAGTAATCCTCTGAGGGGCTTGTTCGGGGTATCTTCACCCCGACAGGTAGAGCAAAGAGTTGCTCCTCAACCTACTGAACCTACTGAAAATGAAAATGTCTACTTTGAAATTCCTTCGGGTATGATAGAAAAACTGCTAGCTAATCCTTTTGCAGGAGATGGAACATTACATCCTGATGAGCACCTAATATATGTGGATGAAGTTTGTGGATTATTTAAGCTTGCAGGTATGCCCGATGATGTTATCAAGAAGAAGGTCTTCCCTTTATATTTGAAGGGAGATGCATTGACATGGTATAGGCTATGTGATGATATGGGATCATGGAACTACAAACGATTGAAATTGGAATTTCATCAGAAGTTTTATCCTATGCATCTTGTTCATCGTGATCGTAATTATATATATAATTTTTTGCCTCGCGAAGGAGAAAGAATCGCTCAAGCTCGGGGGAGGCTTAAGTCAATGTTATATTCATGCCCCAATCATGAGCTCTCTAGAGAAATGATTATTCAAAAATTTTATGCTCGGCTTTCTGACAACAATCGCACCATGCTCGATACTTCTTGTGCTGGCTCTTTTATGATGAAGACTATTGAATTCAAATGAGATTTATTGGAAAGAATTAAATGCAACTCTGAATATTGGGACCTCAACGAAGGTAAGGAGTCAGGTATAACACCTAAGTTTGATTGTGTTAAATCTTTTATGGAGACCGATGTTTTCCGTAAATTCAGCACTAAATATGTACTTGACTCTGAGATAGTAGCTTCTTTCTGTGAATCTTTTGCTACTCATGTTGATCTCCCTAAGGAGAAGTGGTTTAAATATCATCCTCCCATAGAAGTAAAAGTAGTTGCACCTGTTAAAGTTGAAGAAAAGACTATCACTTATAATGATCCTATTGTCCCTACTGCTTATGTTGAGAAACCACCTTTCCCTGTTAGGATAAAAGATCATGCTAAAGCTTCAACTGTGGTTCGTAAAAGTAATATTAGAACCTATACACCTCCTGAGCTAGTTAAAGTTGAACCTAATATTGCTATTGTTAGAGATCTCTTGGCTGATAATATTGATGGGCATGTTATTTATTTCTGTGATGAGACTGCTAGAATGGCTAAACCTAGTGCTAAAGATAAACATAGACCTGTGGTAGGCACGCCTGTTATTTCTGTTAAAATAGGACATCATTGTTATCATGGCTTATGTGACATGGGTGCTAGTGCTAGTGCAATACCCATTGATTTATACGAAGAAATTATGCATGATATTGCACCCCTGAGTTAGAAGAAATTGATGTTATAATTAAGCTTGCCTATAGAGATACTATTTCACCAATGGGAATTGTTAGAGATGTTGAAGTCTTGTGTGGGAAAACTAAATATCCTACTGATTTTCTTGTTCTTGGTTCCCCACAAGATAGCTTTTGTCCCATTATGTTTGGTAGACCCTTCTTAAACACTGTTAATTTTAAGATAGACTGCGAAAAGGATGTTGTTACCATTGGTCTAGGTGATATGTCTCATGAGTTTAATTTCTCTAAATTTCGTAGACAACACCGTGAAGAGGAATTTCCTAGTAAAGATGAAATTAGTGGTCTTGCTTCTATTGCCGTACCTCCTAGTGATCCTTTAGAACAATATTTGCTAGACCAAGAAAATGATATGTTTATGAATGAAAGAAGGGAAATAGATGAAGTGTTCTTTAAACAAGGACCTATTCTGAAACATAATTTGCCTGTTGAAATCCTAGGGGATCCTCCTCCACCCAAGGGTGATCCCGTGTTTGAGCTTAAACCATTGCCTGATACTCTTAAATATGCTTATCTTGATGAAAAGAATATATATCCTGTTATTATTAGTGCTAACCTTTCAGAGAAGGAGGAAGAAAATTTATTGAAAACTCTGAAGAAGCACCGTCCTGCTATTGGATATACTATTGATGATCTTAAGGGCATTAGTCCCACTCTATGTGAACATAAAATAAATTTAGAGAAAGATGCCAAACCAGTTATTGATCATCAACGACGGCTGAATCCTAAGATGAAAGAAGTGGTAAGAAAGGAAATACTAAATCTCCTTGAGGCAGGTATAATGTATCCCGTTGCTGATAGTCAGTGGGTAAGTCCTGTCCATTGTGTCCCTAAGAAGGGAGGTATTACTGTCATTCCTAATGATAAAGATAAATTGATTCCGCAAAGAATTATTACAGGTTATAGGATGGTAATTGATTTCTGCAAATTAAATAAAGCTACAAAAAAGGATCATTACCCCTTACCTTTTATTGATCAAATGCTAGAAAGATTATCCAAACATACACATTTTTGCTTTCTAGATGGTTATTCTGGTTTCTCTCAAATACCTGTGTCAGCTGATGATCAAGCTAAGACCAGTTTTACTTGCTCTTTCGGTACTTTTGCTTATAGACATATGCCTTTTGGTTTATGTAATGCACCTGCTACCTTTCAAAGATGTATGATAGCTATATTCTCTGATTTTTGTGAAATGATTTGTGAGGTTTTCATGGACGATTTCTCAGTATATGGATCCTCTTTTGTTGACTGCTTGAGCAACCTTGATCGAGTTTTGTGGAGATGTGAAGAAACTAATCTTGTCTTGAACTGGGAAAAGTTCCACTTTTTGGTTAATGAAGGTATTGTTTTGGCGCATAAAATTTCTGAAAGAGGTATTGAAGTTGATAAATCTAAAGTTGATGCTATTGAAAAGATGCCATGTCCCAAGGACATTAAAGGTATAAGAAGTTTCCTTGGTCATGCCAGTTTTTATAGGAGGTTCATTAAGGACTTCTCAAAAATTTCTCGGCCTCTGACTAATCTATTACAAAAAGATATACCATTTGTCTTTGATGATGATTGTGTAGAAGCATTTGAAATACTTAAGAAATCATTAATTTCTGCACCTATTGTTCAGCCACCTGATTGGAATTTACCTTTTGAAATTATGTGTGATGCTAGTGATTATGTTGTAGGTGCTTTTCTAGGGCAAAGAGTTGATAAGAAATTAAATGTTATTCAATATGCTAGTAAAACTCTAGACAATGCCCAGAGAAATTATGCCACTACTGAAAAAGAATTCTTAGCAGTTGTATTTGCTTGTGATAAGTTCAGACCTTATATTGTTGATTCTAAAGTAACTATTCACACTAATCATGCTGCTATTAAATATCTTATGGAAAAGAAAGATGCTAAACCTAGACTTATTAGATGGGTTCTCTTGCTACAAGAATTTGATTTGCATATTATTGATAGAAAGGGAGCTGAGAACCCCATGGCAGACAACTTGTCTAGGTTAGAAAATGTTCTTGGTGACTCACTACCTATTGATGATAGCTTTCCTGATGAACAATTAGATGGCATAAATGCTTCTCATACTACTCCATGGTATGCTGATTATGCTAATTACATTGTTGCTAAATTTATACCACCTAGTTTCACATACCAACAAAAGAAAAAGTTTTTCTATGATTTAAGTTCTTTCCATAAGCACATATGACTATTTATGGAATACATGCCTACATTATATTTATGAACTGGAGCTAGTGCCGTATCGCCCAAGGTTATGACTGTCACATGATGAATATCATCCAACAAATTGCCGATCCAGTGCCTACGAATTTATCTTATATTGTTTCTGCTAAGTTACTACTGCTGCTATTTACTGTTGCACTGCTACAAAACTATTGCTATCACTGTTACCGTTACCATTGCTGCTATCACTATTATCAAAACTATCATATTACTTTGCTACTGATCACTTTGCTGCAGATAATTAATCTCCAGGTGTGGTTGAATTGACAACTCAGCTGCTAATACTTGCAAATATTCTTTGGCTCCCCTTGTGTCGAATCTATAAATTTGGGTTTAATACTCTACCCTCGAAAACTTTTACGATCCCCTATACTTGTGGGTTATCAAGACCTTTTCTGGCGCCGTTGCCGGGGAGCATAGCTATATTTGCTGAGTCACTTGGGATTATTATCAATTTATCACTATATAGAATCTGAAGGATGCTAAACTAAGATTTTTCACTCTAAGACGAGGGGAGGTAAGGAACTGCCATCCAGATCCACTTTAGATTCACCTTCTGTTACATGTAAACTTGCAACACACCACCACATGCTATCAATCCTGATATGTCGCAAGTTATTGATGATGCTACTTCTGCTTTGAATGATGCTTGTGATGATGCTAGTACCTTGCTTGATGATGATGTGCCACTAGGTGAATTTCTTGATGAACAAATTGCTAGAGGAAGACAACATGATATTGTTGAAACTGATGATGAGCTTGAAACTGAAAATCTTGAAACACCTACTAGAACTAGCCCTCCTAGATATGAAATGCCTAAGGTACCGGAAGGTTATGTTATGAATGAGGAGACAACTAGATATATTTTTGCCTGTAAGGATAGAGATGATCTAGAGAAATTATTTTGCAAGTATAAAGAAAAATCTCTGAATGCTAGAATGCAATATGATCCTAAGTTTGCTACCTCACCAATCTTTATTGATGATAAGGATTAAGAATTCTCTGTCGACCCAGAGTTAATTATTTTTCTTGAATCTGATCCTTTCCATGGTTATGAAACTAAAACTGTTGTGGCACATCTTACTAAGTTGAATGACATAGTCACCCTTTTTACTCATGATGAGAAAACTCGCTATTACTATATTCTCAAATTATTGAAGTTCTCATTAAAGGGTGATGCTAAAGCTTGGTACAATACTCTTGCTCCTGGTTGTGTGCCTAGTCGCCAGGATATGAATTATTACTTCTTTGAAAAATATATTCCTGCTCATAAGAAACAAGTTGCCTTGCAGGAAATATTTAACTTTGTGCAAATTAAAGAACAGAGTCTCCCACAAGCTTGGGGGAGGCTTTCCCAATTACTTAATGCTTTGCCTGATCATCCTCTTAAGAAAAATGAAATACTTGATATCTTCTATAATGGACTAACTGATGCTTCTAGGGATTTCCTAGATAGTTGTGCTGGTTGTGTTTTCAGGGAAAGAACTGTTGGGCAAGCTGAATAATTATTGAATAACATATTGAAAAATTATGATGATTGGACTCTTCCTGAATCACCGCATAAACCCACTATGAAGAAGAGGGGTATGCTATATCTCAGTCCTGAAGATATGCAAGAGGCAAAGAAATCCATGAAGGAAAAGGTATTAAAGCTGAGGATGTCAAAAATTTACCTCCTATTGAAGAAATACATGGGCTTAATACACCACCACTGCCTAAGGTGGTAGAGCTAAATTCTTTAATGATGTTCAATGACAATGACAACCCTCACAATATGCACCCTAGCCAATGCCTTTATAAGTTTGAAAATTATATTAGAAAACAAGATCACTTCAATGCAAATGTTATGAAACAATTGAAATACAATTGTGATATTATTGCTCGCTTGAGTGACGTTTTATTTAGAATCTCAAATGATGTTAGAGGTGTGGGAAAGCATGCTTCTATGGTTCAAACTCAGTTAGAACAAGTTGCTAAATCACAAAGAGAATTGCTTGATGAAAGGAATAACAACATACATGACTTTGTTGTTAGAGTTGCAACTAGAGGAGGTAAAATGACTCAGGAACCACTTTATCCTGAGGGACACCCAAAAATAATTGAACAAGATTCACAAAGGAACAACACCACGGCACCTAGTCCTTCTAAAAAGAAGAAAAAGAAAAATGATAGGACTTTGCATGCTTCTTCTTTTTTTTAGGAAGCATGACAGTGGGAGAGGCTCCCACTGACTTTGTATTACTCACAGAGGAACAATTACATATGTGTTACAAAGGGTTTTTGTGGCCCCCCGGCCATGCTAGCTATCCACGGTCCTAGTGACCCAAATTTACAATGTAATTAGTCAGGAAGGGATGAAGTTCCTCTCGGCAGTTATGTGTAAGCAGCTCCAAGAGATGCTTGAATCTAGCTAGCCATGCTCCATAGGAGTGCTGGATCCCTCTAAAGTGTTGATTGTTTCTCTCCATCCAAAGACTCCAAGCAGCCAAGAGAAAGATATCCATGAAGAGAGGTTGTCTCCAATTATCCCTACCTCCATGCAGAAGAGCCAGTCTGTTGTCATCTATCGGCCATGTCATTCCAACTACATCCCAGCAGCGTTGACTAAAGGGGCAGTTGAAGAATAGATGTTCCACCGTTTCCTCTGGAGGGTTTTGACAGAACATGCATGCATAGCTGCCCCCCACGATAACAAAATGTCTGCGTTTGAGCAGATTCCTGGTATTCAGACGATCAACTAGGAGTAGCCACCCAAACATCTTGAATTTGATCGGGCTTTTAGCTTTCCAGAGCCATCCAAACGCCTCATCTGCCACAACCTGTTTGTAGCAGTGGTTATAGAACTTCTTGGACGAAAAACGTCCGAGCATGCATTCCCAGACATCACAGCTATAGGCGGCCAGCCGATCTTGCGGCAACCCCTCCTGGATCTCTTTGATTTCCTCTCTCGCCTGGGTACTTTGCATGCTTCTTGTGAACCTGAAGTAGAAAAACCTCCTAATAATGAAAATGATGTTTCTATTTATGATGCTGAAACTCAATCTGGTAATGAACATTCACCTAGTGATAATGAAAAGGATGATGCTGATGTTCATGAAGATACTCAACCAAATAATGAAAAAGAACCAGATAATGATGTTGAGATAGAACCCCCAGTTGATCTTGATAACCCACAACCCAAGAATACATGATATGATAAAAGAGACTTTATTGTTAGAAAACATGGTAAAGAAAGAGAACCGTGGGTTCAAAAACCTATGCCTTTTCCACCCAAGTCAACTAAAAAGAAAGATGATGAAGAGTTTGAACGCTTTGCTGAAATGCTGAGGCCAGTCTTTTGCGTACTCGCTTGGCTGATATCTTGAAAATGCCTCCTTATGCAAAGTACATGAAAGACATCATCACTAATAAGAGAAAAATACCGAAAGCTGAAATCTCCACTATGCTTGCTAATTATACTTCTAAAAATGGAGTACCTAAAAAACTTGGGGATCCAGGAATAGCAACTATACCTTGCTCCATCAAGAAGAACTATGTGAAAACCGCTTTATGTGATTTAGGAGCTGGTGTTAGTGTTATGCCTTTCTCTTTATATAAAAGAATTGATTTGAATAAACTAACACCTACTGAAATATCTTTGCAAATGGCTGATAAATCAACTGCCATACCTATCGGTATCTGTGAGGATCTGCCCATTGTTGTTGCTAATGTCACTATTTTGACTGACTTTGTTATACTTGAGATGTCCGAGGACGACAACATGTCGATTATCCTTGGTAGACCTTTCTTGAATACTGCAGGGGCTGTTATTGATTGCAACAAAAGCAAGGTCACTTTTCATATTAATGGTAATGAGCATATGGTGCACTTTCCAAAGAAACAATTCCAAGCGAATGGTATTAATGTTATTGAAAAATCTCCGACAATCACCATTGGAAGTTTTCAACTACCTCTACCAACTGTTAAAAAGAAATATGAAATGCTTATTGTTGGGGACATTCATATCCCCGTTGAGGTAACTTAGTGATTTAAGAAAGTTCTTCGGTTTCATGCTAATCGAAAGTGGTTGTTAATAAGACCTGATCAACCTTATTAATGGATCATTTTTGAGAGGTATAAAGTTGATAAATTTAGTAAGCACTACCTTCCGTCCCTACCATTTGTTTTCTATTTCTATTAGTTGAATAAAATAAAATGCCATGTTTTGTTTGTTTTCTGAATTTCCCGTGCAATAAAAAATGACCCAAAAATAAAAGTTCTCAGAATGCTTTGAAAATTCAATACATTTTTTCCTGAATATTTAAGAATTTCTGGTGCAAATAATATCAGAGGGAGGTGCACCAGGTGGGAACAGCCCACCTGGGTGCGCCAGTGTGACGCCCCCGATTCAATCGTACACTAATCATGCACGCAAACATGTACGATCAAGATCAAGGACTCACGGGAAGATATCACAACACAACTCTAAAACATAAATAAGTCATACAAGCATCATAATACAAGCCAGGGGCCTCAAGGGCTCGAATACAAGTGCTTGATCATAGACGAGTAAGCGGAAGCAAAAATATCTGAGTACAGACATAAGTTAAACAAGTATGCCTTAAGAAGGCTAGCACAAACTGGGATACAGATCGAAAGAGGCGCATGCCTCCTGCCTGGGATCCTCCTAAACTACTCCTGGTCGTCGTCAGCGGCCTGAACATAGTATTAGGCACCTCCGGTGTAGTAGGAGTCGTCGTCGACGGGGGCGTCTGGCTCCTGGGCTCCATCATCTGGTTGCGACAACCAGGTAGAAGGGAAAGGGCAAAAGATGGAGGAAAGCAACCGGGAGTACTCATCCAAAGTACTCGCAAGCAAGGATCTACACAACATATGCATGGATATATGTGTAAAGAGGCGATATCGGTGGACTGAACTTCAGAATGCCAGAATAAGAGGGGTATAACTAGTCCTATCGAAGACTACGCTTCTAGCAGCCTCCATTTTGCAGCATGTAGAAGAGAGTAGATTGAAGTTCACCAAGTAGCATCGTATAGCATACTCCTACACGGCGATCCTCTCCTCGTCGCCCTGTTAGAGAGCGACCACCGGGTTGTATCTGGCACTTGGAAGGGTGTGTTTTATTAAGTATCCGGTTCTAGTTTTCATAAGGTCAAGGTACAACTCCAAGTCGTCCTGTTACCGAAGATCACGACTATTCGAATAGATAAACTTCCCTGTAGGGGTGCACCACATTACCCAACACGCTCGATCCCATTTGGCCGGACACACTTTTCTGGGTCATGCCCGGCCGCGGAAGATCAACACGTCGCAGCCCCACCTAGGCACAATAGAGAGGTCAGTACGCCGGTCTAAATCCTATAACGTAGGGCTCTGGGCCCATCGCACATTGCACACCTGCATGTTGCGTGGGCGGCCGGAAGCAGAACTAGCCCCCTTAATACAAGAGCAGGCTTACGTTCTAATCCGGCGGGCGCCGCTCAGTCGCTGACGTCATGAAGGCTTCGGCTCATACCACGACGTCGAGTGCCCATAACTGTTCCCGCGTAGTTGGTTAGTGCGTATAGGCCAGTGGCTAGACTCGGATCAAATACCAAGATCTCGTTAAGCGTGTTATTTTGAAGTAACCGCAAACGCCGACCAGGGCCAGGCCCACCTCTCGCCTAGGTGGTCTCAACCTGCCGTGTCGCTCCGCCACAAAGATCCACTCGCGGGTACTCCAAGAGCCGACCTGACTTTAGTCACCACAGGTATCATGTAAAGTATATAAGTATATACTTGTGATCACCTCCCGAGTGATCACGGCCCGATAGTATAGCAAGGCAGACGGCAAGAATGTAGGGCCACAGATGGAATACTAGCATCCTATACTAAGCATGTAGGATTGCAGGTAAAGGTAACAACAGTAGTAGCAAGGACAGGCTATGCAACAGAATAGGATTAACGGAAAGCACTAACATGCTACACTAGTCTAATGCAAGCAGTATAGAGAAGAATAGGCGATATCTGGTGATCAAGGGGGGGCTTGCCTGGAAGCTCAGCCGAGAAGGAGGGGTCGTCAACACCGTAGTCGTACTGGGTAGCAGCGGCGTCGGTCTCGGTGTCTAGCGAGAGAAGAGGGGGAAGAAACAATAAATACAATGAAAACAAATGCATGAAGATGTATGACATGGCAAAGCATGATGCAAGGCGTGCCCAATCACGGTAGTAGGTGATACCTGCGAAGGGGGAAACATCCTGGAAAGTATTCCTGGTGTTTCGCGTTTTCGGACAGATGAACCGGAGGGGGAAAGTTGCGAGTTTGCTATGCTAGGGATGTGTGGCGGACGAACGGGCTGCATATCCGGATTCGTCTCGTCGTTCTGAGCAACTTTCATGTACAAAGTTTTTCCATCCGAGTTATGCATTATTTTATATGATTTTCTAAAGACTTAATCATTTTCTGATTTTAATTATTTATTTAAATCCAACATTATCCAGAACAGTGAACGATGATGCAGGCATGACATCAGAGTGATGTCAGCAGGTCAACTGGTCCGTTGACCAGTCAAACCAGACAGGTGGGTCTAGTGTGACCCACATGTCATTGTCAGGCGCACTAACAGGGGTTTAGACTAACTAAATGGGTTAATTAGTGGGTGGGGCCCAGTAGTCAGTGAGAGATTAAGATTTAATTAACTAATTTAATTAATTAGAAATTTATCTATTTATTTTTATTCGCTTATGGCATGGGCCCCGCATGTCAGTGCCACTGGGCTACCCAGTCAGCACGTTGACTAGGTCAACCCAGTCAACGGGGCCCCCATGGCCCACTGGCAGTGACCCAGGGCTGGGGCCCGCCTACCCACGTTGGCGGACGGCGCTGGAACGACGCCGGCGAGGCAAAACACGGCGGCGCGGCTCGGGAGGTGGCCGGAAAACACCTACAGGGCACCGTTCGTCGAGTTTTCGGGCGCGTTCGAAAGCTACGGCTGTGCCGCGTCCAACGGTGGTGGTTGTGGCGGCAGGGGTGATCAGAATCGAGCGCGGTGAGCTCATCGGCGGACTACCGGAGTTGGACGCGTGAGGAAACGGCAACGCAGCATGCTAGCGAGTGAACTGAGAGGCCAGGCGAGACATACGTCAGGCGGCGAATGCAATGGGCGCTGGCCCGTGACCATTTGGTCACCGGAGGCAAGCCGACGACGAGCGCAGGCGGCAGTGCGTTCGGGCGCTCAACGAGCTAGGGCATACAGGCCATATGGAAGCGCGTGCGCGGGTGCGTTCGGTTTCTGGACGCGCCAGGAAGACAATGCCGTGCTCAGGCGAGCACGACGGAGAGCATGGCCATGGCGGCGAGGCGATCCGCGGCGACGAGCTTTCGGCAATGGCGACGAGGTAGCTACGGTGCGCGAGGGGCTTAACGAGGAGGAGCAGGAGGCGGGGGAGCTCACCGTGCGGCACACAAGATGGCCCGTGGTGGTTTAGTAGCAGCAGGGGGCGTCGCCGGAATTGGTGAAGAACGGCGGCGACCGGAGATGTGGAAGACGGGGGCCGTTGCAGCAGCGACTCTGAGCTCCAGCTGCGGCCACCGGTCGACGAGGAGGACGACGGCGGAGACGACGGACACGCAGGCGCGGCGAGGCGATGGCTGTGGCGGCGTGATTCATGGCGGCGGGTCCATGGCGGCGTTCAGACGTGGTGGGGAACAAGGGGGAGAGCGAGGTGGATCTGAGGGGGAAGGCGCAGGGACCGTGGGGGAGAGCGCCCCTGTTCCGACCCTCGTCGGGGGAACACGGAAGGTGAGGGAGCGACCGGAGGAACCGGCTGGGTCGGCCGGATGGGCCAGGTGGGCCGGCCTGGCTGTGAGCTAGGCCGTCTCGTCCAGTGGGGGGGTCCTTTTTCTCTTTTGTTTCTTTTGTCTTCTGTTTTTGCATTTTCTTTTCTTTTATTTCTTTTCATTTTCTGTTTTATGTAATTTAGGGCATTTAAGTATTTTATAAAATTGTGCCTTCTACACCATACTTACCTATGCCATATTTGGTACTGTCCGAACATTTTTGTTTCAAATTTTGAAAACTTTGGGTGTTTGTCACTAATTCATTTTTGAATTTGAAATGTTTTGAACTAACACAGATTAGCAATAGTAACAGAGGTGACATGGCATCATTAGGAGAGTTTTACTGTAGCCTAATTATCCGAGCGTTACAAATCTCCTCCACTACAAGAAATCTCATCCCGAGATTTAGGAGGTAGAAGGAAACAGTGCGGGGTATTCATCACGCAAGCGATCCTCGCGTTCCTAAGTGGCTTCATCTTCAGAATGGTGCGACCACTGGACTTTGAGGAACTTGATCGCCTTCTGACGTGTGTGGCGTTCAGCTTGGTCGAGAATACGGACCAGATGCTCTTTATAGGAGAGGTCCTGTTGCAATTCGAGCACTTCATGATCCACTGCTCGGATTGGGTCCTTGAAGCAACGGCGGAGCTGTGACACGTGGAACACATCGTGAACCTGAGAAAGGTTCGGCGGAAGCTCCAGTTGATATGCCACTTTTCCACGCCTTTCCAGAATAGTGAATGGGCCAATATAGCGAGGAGCTAGCTTTCCCTTGATCCCGAAGCGGTGAGCACCCTTCATTGGTGTAACTCAAAGATAAGCCCTTTTGCCAGGTTGATAGACCACCTCTTTATGTTTACGGTCATACTGACTCTTCTGACGTGACTGAGCAGTCTTGAGATTCTCCCGAATAATGCGGACTTGTTCTTCGGCATGTTGGATAATATCCGGACCAAAGAGTGGACGTTCCCCAGTTTCTGACCAGTTCAGAGGGGTTCGACACTTTCGTCCATATAACACTTCGAAGGGGGCCATCTTCAGACTAGCTTGATAGCTATTGTTATAAGAGAACTCAGCATACGGGAGAGATTCCTCCCATTTCTTGCCGAAGGAAATTACACAAGCTCGAAGCATGTCTCCGAGAACTTGGTTGACACGTTCAACTTGCCCTTGCGACTGAGGATGAAATGCAGTACTGAATGACAGATGAGTTCCCATAGCTTCTTGGAAACTAGCCCAGAATCTTGAAGTGAATAAGCTGCCACGGTCTGAGCAGATAACCAATGGAATACCGTGGAGTGAAACAATCCTGGACATATAGAGAGTTGCCAGCTGACTAGCAGTGATCGTTTCATTGACTGCCAGAAAATGTGCAACCTTAGAAAGCCGGTCAATGACGACAAGAATGGCATCATTACCTTTCTGCGATTTGGGAAATCCAGTGACGAAGTCCATTTCAACATGGTCCCATTTCCATTCAGGAATAGAGATAGGTTGCAGAGTTCCAGCAGGCGTTTGATGTTCTGCTTTGATACGACGGCAAACGTCATACTCAGCAACATAACGAGCAATATCTTGCTTCATATTAGACCGCCAGAATCTTTGACGAATGTCTTGGTACATCTTGGTGCTACCAGGATGAATAGACAAAGGCATATCATGAGCTTCTTTCATAACCTCCTGAGTCATATCCAGGTTTTTCTCTGCACATGGTACCACTAGGCGGCCCTTGAAGTACAAAGTGCCATCATCAGCAATAGAGAAGAATGAGGGCTTTCCTTCTGCGAGGTAGCGCTTAATCTTGTGGGCTTCAGAGTCATATCCCTGTATTCTCTTGATGGAGTCCAAGAGATCTGGTTTGACAGCCAGGGTATTGAGGGAACCCTGGGAAACAACACGGAGGTTCATCTTGCAAAACTCCTTAGGAGGGGGAGCGAGTGCACCCGGAGGAACAATATGGAGGTTCAGCTTTCTGAATTCTTCAACAAGTGAGGGCTGAACTTTGCGAACCAGGAGGTGGTTGCAGTAAGACTTGCGACTCAAGGCATCAACCATTACATTAGCGTTGCCTGGTGTATAGGAAATACCAAGTCAAAGTCTGCAACAACCTCCATCCATCTCTGCTGACGGAGGTTCAGGTCTGGCTGAGTAAACAGATACTTCAGACTTTGGTGGTCGGTGAAGATCTCGCAACGATTACCGAGAAGGTAATGTCGCCACTGTTTTAGCGCATGAATGACAGCAGCAAGCTCGAGGTCGTGAACTGGGTAGGTCTCTTCATGAGGGCGCAATTGACGAGAGGCATAAGCAATCACTTTGCGCTCTTGCATTAGGACACAGCCTAATCCTTGACGGGAAGCATCACAGTAAATGACGAAGTCCTTCTTAGTATTAGGTGGAGCTAGCACTGGGGCAGAAGTCAACTTGTCTTTGAGTGCCTGGAAACTTTCCTAACATTTGTCTGTCCATTGGAACTTGACGCCCTTATGCAACAGGTTAGTCAGAGGCCTGGCGATCTTGGAGAAGTTCTCGACGAATCGACGGCAATAGCTGGCGAGACCGAGAAAACTTCTGATTTGCTTGACATTCTTCGGAGGAGTCCAATCGAGAATAGCCTGGACTCGTTCAGGGTTGACGGCAATACCATCCTTAGAGATGACATGCCCAATATAGGTTACTTCGGGTAGCCAGAATTCACATTTGGAGAACTTGGTATATAGTTGATGCTCTTGTAGCTTTTCCAGCACAAGACAAAGATGTTCAACTTGTTCTTCTTCGTTCTTGGAAAATACAAGGATATCATCCAGATAAACCACGATGAACTTGTCGAGGTAATCCATGAATATATAGTTCATCAGACGAGAGAAGGTGGCTAGATCATTGGTCAAGCCGAATGACATGGCAGTGTACTCGTATGATCCATATCGAGTCAGGAAGGCGGCCTTTGGGATATCCTCTTCACGAACACGGATTTGGTGGTAACCCAACCACAAGTCGAGTTTAGAGAACACCGACGAACCAGCCAGTTGATCATACAGATCATTGATCCGAGGAAGAGGATACTTATTCTGAATGGTAGCTTGGTTTATAGGACGGTAGTCTTGGACTAATCGGTTTGTCCCATCCTTCTTCTTGACAAAGAGAGAAGGTGCTCCCCAAGGAGAGCAACTTGGGCGAATGAAACCTTTGCAAAGAGATTTGTCGATTTCCTCCTTAAGCGCAAGGAGTTCATGCGGCAGCATCTTGTAGAGTCGTTTGGCTATAGGAGTGGTGCCTGGTTTCAAGTCGATGATGAATTCGACAGCTCTAGCAGGGGGAATCCCTGGAAGTTCTTCAGGAAAGACGTCTTGGAATTCATGAATGAAAGGAATGTTTTCAATGCCATCGAGTGGTGGAGCTCAATGCATTCAAGGCATAAAGCCGTGCCTCGACATTTTGAACCAGTCGAGCATTGCAGCTTATTATTTCATCAGAAGGGTGTAGCAGATGGACGGTCTTAGTGGCGCAAACGATTGAAGCAGTATGCGCTTTTAACCAATTCATTCCCAAAATGAGATCAATGCTACAGGACTTCAATACGATGGGAGAGACAAGGAATTCCAGTCCTTCGATTTCAACGGGGACGTCGTTGCAAATCATGGAGGTCCGACATTGGCCCGCAGGGGTGTGCACTAATAGCGAAGCGTTCATGTCCTCACATTTAATGTCATGCAAGCATGCAAAATCTTCTGACATGAATGAACGCGATGCACCTGTATCAAATAAAATGGATGCTGGTACTGGATTTACGAGGAGTGTACCCATCACAGTAGCAGGCTGGTCTTGAGCTTCGTTCAGATCAACGTGGTTGGCATGAACACGACCATAAGACTTGGCATTGTTGTTGCGGGGCTGGTTGCTTCCACGGCCAGTTGCTGGAAGGGCCAGTTGATTCTGGTTCTGGTTGCAGTCCCTGGCACAATGACCTAGTTGACCACACTTGTAGCACAAACCATTATTGGGAGTGGGAACAGGAGCTTGGGGTGGTGGAGCTGGAAGCCTTGGCTGCCTAGATGGTGGAGGAGGAGGGAGACGAGGTGCAGCATAGGTCTGCCTTGGGGCAGGTGCATTTGGATGGTACATGTTGTTGGGAATCCATATCTTACGCTTCTGTGAGGGCAGGCCCGAAGATGAGCCCGTGTCACGGTTGCGCCTAAGACAGCTCTGGTGTTCTTGCAGACCAGTTTCGACATTGATGGCCTTGTTCACCAAGGTGGCGAAATCAGTAAATTCATGCACTAGCAGTGCGAGCTTGATGTCAGCTTGAAGGCCGTCATGGAACTTCTCATGTCTATGAGAATCAATTGCAACTCCTCATCAGCATAGCGGGACAAGTCCAGAAACTCCCGCTGATAGGCTTCAACAGTTTTGTTGCCTTGGGTGAGGTTGCGGAACTCACGCTTCTTCCGGTCCATGACTCCCTGAGGAATGAAGCAGGCATGGAAAGCGGCTTGGAAGTCTGGCCAGGTGATGATTGTTCCAGCTGGCAGAGTACGCCTATGGTTGTCCCACCATTGAGCTGCAGGTCCCTTCAAGAAGAAGGAAGCAAAGGTGACATAGCTGGCAGGGGCTACATCGGCGGACTCCATCTCATAGGTGATGTCACGGAGCCAGTCATCAGCATCCAGAGGCTGAGTTGAGCTGCGGTACACAGTTGGGTTGAGGCGCATGAAATCCTGCAGAGTTACTGGGGTTGGCTGCTGGTTCATATTGGGGCGAGGAAACTGAGCCATCATATTTTCCATGAATTGGCGGTTCAGTTCGAACTGTTGGATCATACCAGCCATGTACTCAGGTGGTGGTGGGGCATGGCCACCACGACCACGACCACCTGGTCTAATCATCCTGCTAAAATTTAACAGGGGTAGTTCAGCATTGAGAAATTTGCAAGGACAAGAATCATTCATGATGAAACATGCATAATGAAAGCAGCACGACAGATACTGCATAGTAGTCGGCATATCTTACAAAAGGATCATGCATAGAGTTCGGTACACAGAGTTTAGTACATAGACTAAAGACATCATAGGCGGCACGCGGGCTCGTGGTGAATGCATCTAACACTAATAAGCAAGACTACATCTGTCCCAAGAGGAACTGTGGAGGTAGGTGTAGCCTGAAAGCTGGTAGTGTCGCATCGGGAACTCCACGTCAGCAACCTGGGGTCCGCGGATACTCTGGTGTAGAATCTGACGCTCAGGTGGCAGAAGAGGACCAAGTGCGGGAGAGTAGCCTCCCACATCTGGCCAACCGACACCGTGGGGCATCACGGTCCTAGCTGGGTAGATCACAGAACGCGGAAGCTCTCTAGATCAGACAAAGGGGTGCAACAGCGTCAGAGCACGGTAAAGCTGCTGATGGGTGGTGTACAACTCGTGGCGAAGAGCTTGGTTAGCTCGATCCAGCCCATCAGCATGCAGAACCAGGTTCTGATGGTAGAAGGGCTCGCGGGTGACAGTGGAGTAGGTAGCTGTGTAGTATCCATCCGCACCAACATCGGATGCGATAGCAATGTGCCTGAAAGGGGAGGTGTCCAACTCCCGATACTCTCCACGAAGACGTGTCAGAGCAGCATAAGCAGCATCGTGAACTGCCATATCGATGGTCACTCCAACACCGTGAGCAGTGTGCAGCACAGTAGTGGAGTCATACTCCCGAGAGTAGAGATGGATGATGGCACGATACTGCTCCTGGTTAAAGTCCTGGTACTCCTCGTAGACGGTGTACGCAGGGTGCCAGCGATAACCCAGATAGATCATCATCTCATCTAGCACAGCAGGTGATCCCGAGGCACCAATGGCCGTCGTGTGGCGCACGACCTGCCTCGTGGGTTCCATCTGAAAGAAAAGATGTTTGAAAGGATTCAAATGACAGTGTTGAAATTGTTCAAAATACTATTCTAAGGAATAACTATGGCTTATCCAAATTTGGGGTGAATGTGCTCATGGGATCATAGTGTTAAAGATAGTAAATTCGTTTAACCCAAGTAGAAGAGAGTTCAGAGTCCCAGAGTAAAGGTCGAGGAGTAAAAGATCCTAGTACCACCCAATGGCGACGTGGGCCCGTAAGATACACAACCATGTTAGTAAAAGTTTTGCAATATCTAGACTCGACTTCGGCCAAGGAGTGTGGAAGGGGGATTCCTACAGGCAGTCGGTTCTGATACCAACTTGTGACGCCCCCGATTCAATCATACACTAATCATGCACGCAAACGTGTATGATCAAGATCAGGGACTCACAGGAAGATATCACAACACAACTCTAAAACATAAATAAGTCATACAAGCATCCTAATACAAGCCAGGGGCCTCGAGGGCTCGAATACAAGTGCTCAATCATAGACGATTTAGCGGAAGCAACAATATCTGAGTACAGACATAAGTTAAAAAAAGTATGCCTTAAGAAGGCTAGCACAAACTGGGATACAGATCGAAAGAGGCGCGGGCCTCCTGCCTGGGATCCTCCTAAACTACTCCTGATCGTTGTCAGCGGCTTGAACGTAGTAGTAGGCACCTCCGGTGTAGTAGGAGTAGTCGTCGACGGTGGCCTCTGGCTCCTGGCCTCCAGCATCTGGTTGCGACAACCAGGTAGAAGGGAAAGGGGAAAATAGGGAGGAAAGCAACCGTGAGTACTCATCCAAAGTACTCACAAGCAAGGATCTACACTACATATGCATGGGTATATGTGTAAAGAGGCAATATCGGTGGACTGAACTGCAGAATGCTAGAATAAGAGTGGGATAGCTAGTCCTATCGAAGACTACACTTCTGGCAGCCTCCATCTTGCAGCATGTAGAAGAGAGTAGATTGAAGTTCACCAAGTAGCATCGTATAGCATACTCCTACCCGGCGATCCTCTCCTCGTCGCCCAGTTAGAGAGCGACCACCGGGTTGTATCTGGCACTTGGAAGGGTGTGTTTTATTAAGTATCCGGTTCTAGTTGTCATAAGGTTAAGGTACAACTCCAAGTCGTCCTGTTACCGAAGATCATGGCTATTCGAATAGATAAACTTCCCTGCAGGGGTGCACCACATTACCCAACACGCTCTATCCCATTTGGCCGGACACACTTTTCTGGGTCATGCCCGGCCACGGAAGATCAACATGTCGCAGCCCCACCTAGGCACAACAGAGAGGTCAGCACGCCGGTCTAAATCCTATGACGCAGGGGTCTGGGCCCATCGCGCATTGCACACCTGCACGTTGCGTGGGCGGCCGGAAGCAGAACTAGCCCCCTTAATACAAGAGCAGGCTTACGTTCCAATCTGGCGCACGCCGCTCAGTCGCTGACATCACGAAGGCTTCGGCTGATACCACAACGTCGAGTGCCCATAACTGTTCCCGCGTAGTTGGTTAGTGCGTATAGGCCAGTGGCCAGACTCATATCAAATACCAAGATCTCGTTAAGCGTGTTATTTTGAAGTAACCGCGAACGCCGACCAGGGCCAGGCCCACCTCTCGCCTAGGTGGTCTGAACGTGCCCTGTCGCTCCGCCACAAAGATCCACTCGCGGGTACTCCAAGAGCCGACCCGACTTTAGTTACCACAGGTACCATGTAAAGTATATAAGTATATACCCGTGATCACCTCCCGAGTGATCATGGCCCGATAGTATAGCAAGGCAGATGGACAAGAATGTAGTGCCACAGATGGAATACTAGCATCCTATACTAAGCATGTAGGATTGCAGGTAAAGGTGACAACAGTAGTAGCAAGGACAGGCTATGCAGCAGAATAGGATTAACGGAAAGCAGTAACATGCTACACTACTCTAATGCAAGCAGTATAGAGAAGAATAGGCGATATCTGGTGATCAGGGGGGGTGGGCTTGCCTGGAAGCTCAGCCGAGAAGGAGGGGTCGTCAACACCGTAGTCATACAGGGTAGCAGCGGCGTCGGTCTCGGTGTCTAGCGAGAGAAGAGGGGGAAGAAACAATAAATACAATGCAAACAAATGCATGACGATGCATGACATGACAAAACGTGATGCTAGGCGTGCCCAATCGCGGTAGTAGGTGATACCGACGAACGGGGGAAACATCCGGGAAAGTATTCCCGGTGTTCCGCGTTTTCGGACAAATGAACCTGAGGGGGAAAGTTGCGGGTTTTCTATGCTAGGGATGTGTGGCGGACGAACGGGCTGCGTATCCGGATTCGTCTCGTCGTTCTGAGCAACTTACATGTACAAAGTTCTTCCATCCGAGTTACGGATATTTTATATGATTTTCTAAAGATTTAATCATTTTCTGATTTTAATAATTTATTTAAATCCAACATTATCCACAACAGTGAACGATGACACAGGCATGACATCAGAGTGATGTCAGCAGGTCAACTGGTCGGTTGACCAGTCAAACCAGACAGGTGGGTCCAGTGGGACCCACATGTCATTGTCAGGGGCACTAACAGGGGTTTAGACTAACTAAATGGGTTAATTAGCACGTGGGGCCCAGTAGTCAGTGAGAGATTAAGACTTAATTAACTAATATAATTAATTAGCTATTTATCTATTTATTTTTATTCACTTATGGCATGGGCCCCGCATGTCAGTGCCACTGGGCTGCCCAGTCAGCACGTTGATTGGGTCAACCCAGTCAACGGGGCCCCCATGGCCCACAGGCAGTGACCCGGGGTGGGGCCCGCGTAGCCACGTCAGCGGACGGCGCCGGAACGATGCCGGCGAGGCAAAACGCGGTTGCGCGGCTTGGGAGGTGGCCGGAAAACACCTACAGGGCACCGTTCGTCGAGTTTTCGGGCGCGTTCGAAAGCTACGGCTGCGCCGCGTCCAACGGTGGTGGTTGTCGCGGCAGGGGTGACCAGAATCAAGCGCGGCGAGCTAATCGGCGGATGACCGGAGCCGGACGCGAGAGGAAATGGCGACGCAGCACGCTAGCGAGTGAACTGAGAGGCCAGGCGAGACATACGTCAGGCGGCGAATGCAACGGGCGCTGGCCCGTGACCATTTGGTCACCGGAGGCACACCGGCGACGAGCGCAGGCGGTAGCGCGTTCGGGCGCTCAACGAGCTAGGGCATAGGGGCCATATGGAAGCGCGTTCACGGGTGCATTCGGTTCTTGGACGCGCCAGGAACACGATAACGTGCTCAGGCGAGCACGACGGAGAGCATGGCCACGGCGGCGAGGCGATCCGCGGCGACGGGCTCTCGGCAATGGTGACGAGGTAGCTACGGTGCGCGAGGGGCTTAACGAGGAGGAGCAGGAGGCGGGGGAGCTCACCGTGCGGCACGCAAGATGGCCCGTGGTGGTTTAGTACCAGCAGGGGGCGTCGCCGGAGTTGGTGAAGAACGGCGGCGACCGGAGATGTGGAAGACGGGGGCCGTTGCAGCAGCGCCTCCGAGCTCCAGCTGCGGCCACCGGTCGACGAGGAGGACGACGGTGTAGACAACGGACACGCAGGCGCGGCGAGGCGATGGATGTGGCCGCGTGATTCACGGTGGTGGGTCCATGGCGGCGTTCGGACGTGGGGGCAACGAGGGGGAGAGCGAGGTGGATCTGAGGGGGAAGGCGCAGGGACCGAGGGGGAGAGCGGGGGCGAGTGGGAGAAGGGATCGAGGAGGCGAGGGCGTGGCGGCCTTATCCCTCCCGGCGTCGGTGCCGGCGAGGTGGTCGGGCGGGGACGCGCCCCTGTTCCGACCCTGGTCGGGGGAACAGGGAAGGGGAGGGAGCGACCGGGGGAACGGGCTGGGTCGGCCGGATGGGCCAGGTGGGCCGACCTGGCTGTGAGCTGGGCCGTCTGGTCCAGTGGGGAGGGTCCTTTTTCTCTTTTTTTCTTTTGTCTTCCGTTTTTTCATTTTCTTTTTCTTTTATTTATTTTCCTTTTCTGTTTTATTTAATTTAGGGCATTTAAGTATTTTATAAAATTGTGCCTTCTACACCATACTTACCTATGCCGTTTTTGGTACTGTCCGAACATTTTTGATTCAACTTTTGAAAACTTTGGGTGTTTTTCACTAATTCATTTTTGAATTTGAAATGTTTTGAACTAACAGTGATTAGCAACAGTAACAGAGGTGACATGGCATCATTAGGAGAGTTTTACTGTAGCCTAATTATCCGGGCGTTACAGCCAGGACCCCTAGGCGCCCCCTGGTGGGTTGTGGTTCCCATGTGGGCCCCCTCACTTATCTCTTCACACCACATCATCACCTACCTCCGAAAAAAATCACCATTGCTCTCTCTCTCTCTCTTGTGTTCTTGCTCTCAAACCCACGGATTTCGATCTCTTTGCTCGAGCCTCCGTTTCCGAAACTGTTTCGGGGATTGTTTCTTGGTATGTGACTCCTCCGTTTGTCCAATTAGTTTTCACTTTAGTGGTTTATATTTTGAATAATTAGCTACTATTGGTGCTGCTGTAGATGAGCTTGCATGTTGAATTCTTAGAGTTCTAAGTAGTTTGAATGCTTGCTATGGCCTCTATGTATCCCTATGAGTAGTTGCTATCAATCTCGTAAAGTTTTATTGTGAAAAATTTGTGGACTAAAAATTTCAGAATTTTGATCATAGGAAAAAGATGAATATCTTTAGCAAGTTTGCTTCCAAGAAGAACTCCAATGGAGTGATTGGGGAGTCATCTGACAGTGATCTCCATACCCGGAGGTTGGCTGAAGTACGGCCGTGCGAATGGCCGCATACCCCATTCATTTAAGAGGCTGGAATCCTTCAAGAGTTTACACAATATGTTGATAATGCCAGCCTCACTGACTTTATCGCAGCTGAATGTGAACAGTATCATCTCCTCGCAAACACCTTTGTTCAAAGTTTTAATTTCCTTCCTAGGAATAACTCTCCTGAGGTGCACTTTAATTTATATGCTGAGTTCCATCAGATACCGCTCACTGAGTTCTGTGAAATATGCTTGCTTCCTTTTGATGGTAGTTTGGTAGAGCCTAGACCCGTAGAGTTTGAAAGCTTTTATCGTACTCTGACAGTGGGTGATGAGAGAGGGGTGTCGAGCATAACTGCCACTGGCCTGCACTTTCCCGTTGTTCATTATTTTACTCTTTTCATTTCAAAATGCTTGCTTGCTAGAGAGAAGGTGGGTGCACTGAGTTCACCAGACCTTGCTGTTTTACGTCGTGCACTAGAGGGCGACAACAATTATAGCTTGGGAGCTATTGTGGCACGTCGCCTCCACATTAATAAGTCCAAGGGTAAAATACATGGTGGTATTTTTGCTACTCGCTTGGCGGCTCTCTTTAATGTTGAGATATGCCTTCATGATTATCCTTTGACCAAGGTCTATCTAGATCGCATAGCTATGGAACACCACCATTTTATTGCACGAGATTTCCCTAACATTCCTATTCTATATAACTTGGTTTCCAGTGTGAGCACTCATGATATTATCCCATTGCCTGCACATGCTTTGTTTGATCCTGTTGCCAGGGGCAGACAAAGGATTATGCCTGTAGATATCATGGCCTACCGAAACGACCAGGCTGCGGCAGAGGAGGAGCCTCAGCCGTGGGATCCACGGATGCCTGCTACTGATCGATTACCAAGTTAGGCCAAAAGCCTAAGCTTGGGGGAGTACGTGTTTCTCACCGACATTACATTCATGGTCACACATTTCATTCCAGCTGTCGGTGTCCTGTGACACCCAAAATTTTTATTTGGCTTTTTCAAACTTTTATTGGATTTGAGGGAGGTTATTTAAATTTTCTTCTAAAGAACTTTCCCTCTCAATTTTTTTTATGACAAATGTTTTGTTTGGTTTCAACCTAGACTTGATTGTTGGTCTTGGAGGTTTTTTTTCATCTCATGTTGGCTCAAATGTTTTTCATTTGAAAAAAAATATTTGAAAATCTTTTAAATAGCCCTATGGCATTTTGAGTGATCTTTTCCCCTTTCAAAAATCTCTCTTGCCATGACCTAAGTGGAAATCCCCTCCCAAAAGCTTTTCCCCATCTTTGGATCATTATATACTTCAAATCCAGCAGTTTGAACCTCCCCATAAATTTCTCTTCCATTTAATTCTTATCAAAATTAATTTCTGCCCTCTACTCTAGCTATTGGGAGATTTACAAAGGAGCTACCCTTTCTGCCTTGAGTTTTGCCTCCAAACCAATTTCCCTAGCTAGTCCTTTGAGCCCTCAACCAGTATCCATGAAGATCCACTGATCTCCAGTTCAAATATTTCAAATTGTACTTGCTGCAAGTTTGGGCCTTATTTGCCAAATTTGATGAAATTCAATTGTTTTCTCCTCCTAAAAATCTGAGAAAATTCAGGCAGCCTCTGGATGCATTGAGAGGGCACCTCACCAAGTCCCAGCTCCAGAAAAATTTTCTTCATGCCAAATCATTTCGTCAAACACCTGCAGAGCATTGTCACTGTCATGTTCAGAGTTCAGATAAACAGTTTCAGTAAACTGCTGTCGTTTTCTTCAGAGCCCGATGTCGATCTCGCCAGTACCACGGTGGCGCCTTGCTCCCTATCCCCTCCTTCTTATCTCTGCGCCGCACGATCGCCTGGAGGTTTGCGGGCGTCGGCGACGAGCAGGAGGAGGTGCGCCACCCCGTGAGCGACGGCAGCAGCGGCTTTGCGGCTGCCAGAGAGAGGCGCATCATGGACGACGCTGTCCAGCGCCGCCCAAGCCACCGGAGGCCGCCGCGTGGCCATCCACTCGCCCGTGCACGCTGCCATCCGTCGTCGTGAACTGCTAGGCGCGGAGCGTGCTCTCTGCCGCCGCCGTGCCCGTACGGCCGCCCTGTCGAGGATCAGCACATTACGCCAAGCCCGACCGAGGTTTAGCGGGGGAACGGCACCAGTGAACCTCCCTGATGGTGCCTAGCCGCCTAAACCCACTGCCCAACCACTGCCTCGCTGTAATCGCTCGCCGGAGCTACTCCGTTCTCGGCCACCCCCTCGGATCGCCTATAAATAGAGGCCCCGAGCTCGAACTCGAACCCACACCACCTCTACACACCTCCAATACCACGCCAAGCCACTGGAAGAGCCCCAAGGGAGCCTTCTTCCCCAACTCCGGCCGCCTCGACCCGCCACGGGGTCCAGCTCGATTCACCCCCGTGCTTGCACCTCTCCCTCTCAACTCTTGCCAGTAGCTTCCTAATGCATCCACACTCCTGACCCGCGCTTCAATTTGGAGTTTGCAGCGCCCACCGGAGTACTCCACCATCGCCCGAACCACCGTCCGCCGGAGATAGTGTCGCCGTCGACGTGGTGCTCTCCGATGACCAAGTCCACCACCCACCGACGCGGAAGAACACCCTGAAACTCTTGGTACCCTCTGATCTCCCTGCCTCGCCGTGGTTCGACGCCGGCGACCACCGCAGCCTTCGGGCGCCGGCGAGCTCCATTGGAGTTTTGAACCTGACGGGTGGACCCCCCCCCCGTCAGCCTCTCTTCTTTTTCCCCCTCGAACCGTTTTCTGTTGGTGCCTTCGTGCAAATGCGTTTTCTCTTTGGGCTGGCGCCTTTTACTCCGAACCGTTTTCTGTTTTCTCAAACAAGTCCCTGGTTCTTTTCTGTTTCATCACAGATTAGTCCCTGGGCTAAAACCCTTATATCTTTTTAATAAAAGATGATTTTTGATTGATTCTTTTTCTATCAGTCTTATATTTTTGTCTAGTTTTTTATAGTATTTATTTGGAAAAAATTTGGAACAATTTTTATGCACGCTACGATGTTCACGTTAGTATACGGTTTCGTTATACCGTAGGTTCCAGAGGAGGTGACGGAGCCGCGAACTTCGCCGAGCTAGACTCCGACTTCTCCGAACCAGGCAAGCATGTTTGAACCTTTGATATGATGGGTGTTTCGCATGTTTGCTTGAATGGTTTGTGCATGGCATAGGAGTATCGGTGAGTATTTCGTTGCATGCAAGGCAACTATCCGTGTGTTCCGAAGTTACTGTGATCTTGTATGAGAGATGACCTGATCATGTGGTGACATGAAAGGTAGTAAGATGGCATTGTTGTAGCATGCCAGTCTTACGTCTTCCGATAAACTCCGACGTTAACGTGGACTGAGTCACGTTACTGTCCTTCCCCTTTCGTGCTGCCACATGTTTTCTACAAAGGATACGGTTTAGTAAGTTGTTAACCTCTTTCCGTGTACACACCAAATAGAGGGGCCGGGATGAGGGTTCCATGGCCCAGGATTAAAGCCAGTCATCCGGTCAAGGGGCATGGGTGTTTCCGGTTGGGACCGAGAGGGGGGCACCCATTAGAGCGCGCGTATATAAATTTGATCCCATGCTACGCGAGGTTGTAGCCTCCCCGTCTCAAGGTTTTTCTTGAACGTTGCCGAGGGTGATTCCTGGCATCGGAATGTTGAATGGGTGTGTACTGGTTAGATGTGTTTCTCCTAAAACACCGTAAACGGAACTAGTCCCTTGTGACTACTGAAATCCGTTGGCTGTGGTTAAAGTACAAACTCTGTAGAGTCAAATCCTTCCGAGTCATCGTGTCCATGGTCAAGGACCATGGCCAGCATATCCATATCTATGTCAGTCTTCGTGGTAAAATCCCCGGTGATCAAGCTTGAGTGGTATACTCGTTTGAATTGTTGTTCCTGTGGATGGACTAACCCTTTTATTTATCTCGTACCTGAATATTCCTTCGAAATGATTAAAATTCATGAGCTACTGAGATATTAAGTTATGAAATAAAAGCCCCTTTATGTGGTGTCGCTCAGACGTCCGACTGTGGCACTCTTGTCATTTACTTTCAATATAAGCCCTTTATGTGATGTCGCTCAGACGTCCGACTGTGGCACTCTTGTCATTTACTTTCAATATAAGACCTTTATGTGATGTCGCTCAGACGTCCGACTGTGGCACTCTTGTCATTTACTTTCGATATAAGCCCTTTATGTGATGTCGCTCAGACGTCCAACTGTGGCACTCTTGTCATTTACTTTCGATATAAGCCCTTTATGTGATGTCGCTCAGACGTCCGACTGTGGCACGCACTATCATTTATTTTCCATTATAAGCCCTTTATGTGGTGTCGCCTTGACGCCCGACTGCGGCATTGTTATTTCATTTGTATCCCTTCGAGGAGTCATTCAGACACTCGATTGGCCTTCAATACTGCATTGGGATTTCAGGAGGACTACCGCCCGACTTCCCTTTTATTTTCCCACGCATTGCTATCTCATGGTCTGAGTGCGCTTTGTTAAATCTGTTCATATGCATCATGTTTACATTTGTTATACCTTATGTCCGAACTGTCTTGCGAGTACTTTCATAGTACTCACCTGGCTTGTTTATTTGGCCAGATGTTGACGAAGGCGATCTCATGGATGAAGAGTTTGATAGTGAGTCCGACGCCTAGAGGAATCCCAGTCAGTCCCGTGCGATCCTGGATATTGGTCACTTGTATTATATACGCTTACGCCACCCACAATAAGTATCCTCGAGCCTCACTCCGACGCTCGAAGAGCTGTTAGATTCAGGAGTCATGTCACCCACTTCGCTGTGACATATTCGCCACCGCTTTTATTGTGAGTCAGTAGTTATGCCACCCTATCCGCCTTTACGTATTATTGGCGCGCTTGTAATAAATTGTTGAGCAGTCTCCGCTCAACCTTGTATTATATTCAGTACTCCTGGTCTTTCTTCTGTGATCAAGAAATTGTCTACCCGTGAGAAGGAATTCTTCTCTACTGGTCCGTAAAAGGGATCGGTTTCTCAATAAATATTTTTATTGGAAAACCGGTCGTGACATGTCCACACTTTTTCATTGTATTATCCATGCTAAATTTATTTTTCTTGCTCTTCTAGTGTGTTTGAAAAACCTTAGAAAAACCAAAAAGAATTAGTTGTAGTTAGTTTACTTTCAATGCATACTTAGTTGTAAAAAGAAAACCCAAAAAGATTTCCTTATTCTTCTTTTGCTTCCCCGTGTGAATAGATTTTCTCATTTTTGCTTTCCCCTTTTATTTGCTTGTTCAAGAAAACGAAAAACTTCAAAAATATTTTAGTGTGTGTCTATGAATATCTTTTCTTTTATTCGAGTCGTACCGAAGAGAAGACCATGATGAAAATGTTGAGTTGCTCTCATTTGCATAATTGTTGATCTAACAAAGAGCCCATTTTACCTTGTCTTCTCCTGTTGAATAAAATGTTTGCAGATTCCAGCTTAGTCCACGACACTCTTGCACTATTATTATTTTCTTATCGTTCGGTCGTGCAAGTGAAAGGCAATAGTGGCGATATTCAATGAACTGGCCGTGGTAGAGAGAAACGGGTATGAACTTGACTTGTTCTGTTTCTGTAAATATGTTTAACCTAGTATCCATGATTCAACCCATTATGATTAAAAATGTTTGCAATGACAACTAGAGATTATAGTTTCTCATGCCATGCATAAGTAGCTAGGAGCGGACAATGATTTATCTTGGATATCAACATTGCGTTAAAGTGATTGTGATGTAGTATGGTGATATGGTATCCTCCTCTGAATGTTCGAGTGGCTTGACTTGGCACATGTTCATGCATGTAGTTGAATCAAAACCAACATAGCCTCTATGATATTTATATTCATGGTGTTCATATCATACTCATGCTAGTGTCCAATGTTACTTATGCATAATGCATGTTCATGACCGTTGTTGCTCTCTAGCTGGCCGCTTCTCAACCTATTTGCTAGCCTTCGCCTGTACTAAGTGGGAATTCTGCTTGTACATCAAAAACCTTGAACCCAAGTTATTCCAGATGAGTCCACCATACCTACCTATATGCGGTATTACCCTGCCGTCCTAAGTAAATTTGCATGTGCCACCTCTTAAAAACTTCAAATAAATATTCTTTTTGTGTGCCTGGATCATTCATGGAACGACAGGAGGTGGTCAGTATCTTCCATGCTAAGCGGGTTATTCTCATGTCGAGTGTTTATTCCCTCGCCATCGCACGAGAAAAGGGCGGTAATAGGGATGACCAGTCCCAAACCGCAAACAGAAAAAGCTTACAAATAATCAAACAAAAACTCCGAATGGAGTCTAAACCTTTACTTTTATCGCTTGGGAACCGCCACTAGTGTGCTTAGCATGGAAGATATTGATAACTGATGGCCGTGAAGTAAATGAGAAGGGTGGATGTCTCAAAATATCATTTACCACTATTTTAAAACTTGAGCTCTGGCACCTCTGCAAATCATTGCTTCCTGGGACTATCTATTTACTTTTATTATGTGTCATCACCTTCTAAAATAAGCGCCAAAACCTGAGAGCACTGCTGTCATGCTGATGCATTGTGTGTAGCTAATGTTGGGTGCATCATGACTGGATCTTTTTTACCATGAATTGCAATGTTTAGTCGCTGCTTGAACTTTGCAGGTGCTCTGCATTTATGTTTTAAGGTCTCAGAAAGGGCTAGCGAGATACCACTATTGTCATATTATATCATGATTGTTTTGATAACGTGTTGCTGTTTGAGATATCTTATTATTGCTCGCTTGCTGATTATGTCATTGATATGAGTTAATATAATTTTTAAGAGTTATTGTCGGCATGGTTAGTTATAATGTTGGCTGAAAACCTGGGTGTTGTTTAAGCTTATTTATGCAAACAAGAGCAAAAGAGTTCGTAAAAGTTTTTCTTTTTCACTTTCAGTTTATCAACTGAATTGCTTGAGGACAAGCAAAGGTTTAAGCTTGGGGGAGTTGATACGTCTCCAATGAATCTAATTTTCCTAACACTTTTCCTCTTACTTTGAACTCTTATTTGCATGATTTGAATGAAACTAAGCCCGGACTAACGCTGTTTTCAGCAGAACTACCATGGTGTTGTTTTTGTGTAGAAATAAAAGTTCTCGGGATGGAAAGAAACTTTGTGAGGATTTTTTATATAATAAAAGAGAATTTATGGAGCCAAGAGACACTTGAGGAGGGCACCTGTGTGGGCACAACCCACCAGGACGCGCCTGCGCCCCAGGCGCGCCCAGTTGGGTTGTCCCGACCTGGTGGCCCCGCAGACCCTGAAACAGACGCTATAAATCCTATTTTTTAAGAAAAATCAGGGAGAAAGAATTATCATGATCCACGAGACGGATTCGCCGTCACCTCCAGTTCTTCATCGGGAGGCCAGATATGGAGTCCGTTTGGGGCTCCGGAGAGGGGGATTTTCGTTCTTCATCATCACCAACCCTTCTCCATCGCCAACTCCATGATGCTCCCCACCGGGAGTGAGTCATTCCTTCGTAGGCTCGCTGGTCAGTGAGGAGTTGGATGAGAGTCATCATGTAATCGAGTTAGTTTTGTTAGGGCTTGATCCCTAGTATCCACTATGTTCTGAGATTGATGTTGCTATGACTTTGCCATGCTTAATGCTTGTCACTTTGGGCCCGGGTGCCATGATTTCAGATCTGAACCGTTTATGTTATCATCATTATATCCATGTTCTAGATCTGATCTTGCAAGTTATAGTCACCTACTACGTGTTATGATCCGGCAACCCAGAGTGACAATAGTCGGGACCACTCCCGGTGATGACTGTAGTTTGAGGAGTTCATGTATTCACCATGTGTTAATGCTTTGTTCCGGTTCTCTATTAAAAGGAGGCCTTAATATCCCTTAGTTTCCAATTGGACCCTGCTGCCAAGGGAGGGTAGGACAAAAGATGTCATGCAAGTTCTTTCCATAAGCACGTATGACTATTTACGGAATACATGCCTACATTATATTTATGAACTGGAGCTAGTGCCGTATAGCCCTAGCTTATGACTGTCACATGATGAATATCATCCAACAAATTACCCATCCAATGCCTACGAATTTATCTTATATTGTTTCTGCTAAGTTACTACTACTGCTATTACCGTTGCACTTTCTACAAAACTACTGCTATCACTGTTACCGTTAACATTGCTGCTGTCACTATTATCAAAACTATGATATTACTTTTCTATTGATCACTTTGCTGCAGATAATTAATCTCAAGGTGTGGTTGAATTGACAACTCAGCTTCTAATACTTGCAAATATTCTTTCGCTCCCCTTGTGTCGGAACTATAAATTTGGGTTGAATACTCTACCCTCGAAAACTGTTGCAATCCCCTATGCTTGTGGGTTATCACGCGCTGGGGTTTTCCGGGAAGCGATCATCTGCCATGAGGTTTTCCGGGAAGCGATGGGCGCACTGAGTCGGCTTGGAGGAGAGCTTGCCAATGTCGACGCCCGCCTCGAGACGGAGGATGTTCGCTTGGCGCGCGAGCGGCACCAGTTAAAGGTCGCCATCAACCTCGGGCATCTTCAGCATGAGCGCGCCAGCGCAAGCGCCGCGGTATTCCTTGCAGCTTCTCGTGAGGCTTGTGCCCGTGCTCTGGAGGAAGCGAGGGCTGCCGACTGCCGTCCTGAGGCGGCTGAGGAGCGAGATCGGGAGCTTCGAGCTTGAAACGCCATCCTTGAGCGGCAGATCCAAGCGCAGGGCTGCCCTGGTGGCACCGCCGAGCATGGCCCCCTCTGATGGGAAGGAGGTCCAGGAACGCGAGGAGGCGCTAGTGCTTGAGGTCTTGGAGCACAGCCTGGAGCTCGACCGGCTGGAGGTGAGTGAGCGCCAGGTAGCCACGGCTGTGGACACCGTCGCCGCTCGGGAGGCTAGGATCCAGCACGAGGTCAACCAGAGGGTGGCGAAGGTTCGCGCGGCTCTTGCCGACGAGTACCGCCTGAAACTGAATCTCCGGGAGGCCGAGCTTAAGGGCAGGACCACCGCCCTCAAGACGAAGCTGGATGCGGTCGGACAACGCGAGAGGGCCGCCAAGGAAGCTCAGGCCTCCTCTCAAGCTGACTTGGTTTCCGCTCGCGCCGACCTGTCTTCACTTCAGCTGCAGGTTGAGGGCCTCGCGTCTCTTGCGGAGAAGAACGCGAATGAAGCGTGCCGCAGTCGGACGATGCAGCGCATGCCTTCCTCGATGCTCCAGAACCTCAGGGTCAGGGCCAACCGGGCCTTGGAAACCATTTGTGAGGTGAGCATCCCTCATCTGGACGAGGATGACAACGCCAGCCACCTTTGCTTCTTCACCCAGATCATGACCCGCCTGGAGGACCGAGCCGCGAGGGCCTGTCAGCTCGTCGAGGAGACAAGCCGGGGCGTTCTCGGTCGTGCGTTCTCATGCCTGTTCAGTCACCTCCTCAACCTTGACCCTCATTTTGACTTCGACGCTGCCATAGCCCCCGTGCCCAAGGTCATCAAGGACAACCTGCCGAACTGGGTGGATGACCATGTGGACGCCCGGGTCGCACAGTTCGCTCTCGAGGATGACGCGGTCGTGGTGGCGGCTGAAGAAAGCAGTGCGGATGACAATGATGAGGACGACGCCAGGAACAGCGCGGGTGAAGATGATGAGGAGGACGCCAAAGGCAACGCCTCAGCTAGGCCCGCATCTCCCTTTTGCCTTGACATGTACGCAAAAAACCTTCGGCCACGACCCTGCGGGGTGTGAAAGCATTTTTTGGAGGGGGCCCCTTGTAATGTATGAAATCAAGATATGATTTCGAGGTAGGATTTGGAATGTGCTGTTGCGAGCCTGTGGGCTCCCGAGCGGGGTAGTTGTTGCGACTTATCTTTGATTCCGTAGGTCTTGAGCGGGTCCTGTTGTTGCAGAAGCGCCCTTCTCCCGAGGCGAGTCCTCCGAGGGCTCGCGAGGTTTTTGGCCTCTCGAGGGGCCTACTGGCCCACCCTAAGAGAGCCTCGCAATGTCCTGATTGCCGAATTACGGCAAGGTGTGCGCGCGGTGATTGCACTCCTGACCCCGGGGGGGCCTTGGCGTCGCCCGGGCTAGCCCAAGGGTGCTCGACGTGTGCGTACCATGCCCATCCCCCGCTCGCGGCGCGCTCACAGGGGGGTAGCAGGCGTGAGCCTTACTCTTTAAACACAAATCTAGAAAGCAAGAAATCACCACGAGTCAAGAAAGTTTCCCCCCGTTTTCTTTTGATAAGCACACGAAACTCCAAATCTCATTCCACAAGATGGCAAATTGGGCTACAAAAAGAGGGTCAAAGCAAACAGCCGCGTCCGGCACCTTGCTAGTCTTCTGACCAGCGCGGAGCTAAGTGCTTCCACTGGGCGTAGGCATAGTTATTGGGGGCAGTGTCGACGGCCACCACGGAGCATGGTGCTTCCACTTGGACGTGGGTGGGAGCCCCCGTGAGGCCCGAGGGCGGCACTCAGGAGACTCCGGGGCGTGTATAGCCCCAACACATTATTACGTGAGAGTGTCACGAGCGAAGACCTTCACGTATTTCCATGGTGCCTGACGAGGACCCCACCCTGCACCTCCCCGACCACCGTTGGGGCGTCCGGAAACCAGGACGAGACCAAGGGGCAAGGGAGACGATGGCGGCGCCCCCGGTGACCGCAGGCCCTCTGCCGGGGGGGGGGGAGGGCTCGCCGGCGCCTTCCCAGGCAGAAGACCTACCTCCATGCAGCGCCTTCCTCCACGCAGCGCTGAGGAGGCCCTGGCACCGGTCTCCCCCCGTGCAGCCCCCAGTGCACTCCGTCCGCCTGTGGCAGGGCCATCATCCTGGGTTCCCTGGTTGCTGCTGTGGCCCTGTTCACCCGCGGTCCATGGTTAGCGTAATCATCCTCCTAAGATATCGGCTGTACCCAGTGGATGTTGTCGTTGAAGGCATTAGTGAAGCTCTGGAGTGGCTCCCGAAGATCCTCGGCCTCACGTGCCCCTGATACCCAGCCGGGTGAGGTGAACGGGCAGGGGCCTTCGCTTGACGTATGCAGCAGGTCCATCATGGGAGGTACGTAGGCATTTGAAATTGCCGCGCTAGGGTCGTTGCTTGGGCGCCCCGCATCGTTGGCCACCAGGCTCGGCACCAGGTTCTGATGGCCGCGGAGTGGTGTCCCGGCACGGCCCATGAGGGACCGCCCGAGCCTGCCTCGCCTGGAGGTAGCATAGTCGGGCTAGGACAAATGGTGCCGCGGGCCGGGTTGGCGCCGTTGAGTCCCCCAGGTGCTCCAGGGAGGGGCGCGCGGGCATGGCGGGGGCCGGAACGCGCCCCCGCCATAGTTTGTGATGTAGGCAGGATGCAGAAAGGTGTCGCGCCCCTGCAGGTGGCATCAAGCAGCTCAGCGACCCGTTCCAGCAGGGCATCGTGGCCGCCTTTCGCCAACCTGCATCGCAGCAGCTCCCCTGCCACGATGAGCGTGGCTCGCATGTTCGCCTGCTCCCGGGGAGTGTGTGGTGTCGTCGCCGTGGCATACCTTGAAGATCGTGTGCTGGCACGGGCACGGCGTGGCGCGAGGGCGGGCGGCAGCGGCGTGACTAAGGATATGTTTCTCGTTTATGGAGGTGACAAAGAGCTCATCGTAAATGGTTACGTTGATGCAAGCTTTGACACTGATCCGGACGATTCTAAATTGCCAACCGGATACGTGTTTACATTGAACGGTGGAGCTGTCAGTTGGTGCAGTTCTAAGCAAAGTGTCGTGGCGGGATCTACGTGTGAAGCGGAGTACATAGCTGCTTCGGAAGCAGCAAATGAAGGAGTCTGGATGA
This sequence comes from Triticum aestivum, assembly GCF_018294505.1. Taxonomy (NCBI): domain Eukaryota; kingdom Viridiplantae; phylum Streptophyta; class Magnoliopsida; order Poales; family Poaceae; genus Triticum; species Triticum aestivum. Next base: position 292,636,751 of record NC_057799.1, read on the forward strand.
AGGAGTTCATATCCGATCTAGGTGTCATACCTAGTGCATCGGGACCAATGAAAATCTTTTGTGACAATACTGGTGCAATTGCCTTAGCAAAGGAATCCAGATTTCACAAGAGAACCAAGCACATCAAAAGACGCTTCAATTCCATCCGGGATTTTGTCCAGGTGGGAGACATAGAAATTTGCAAGTTTCATACGGATCTGAATGTTGCAGACCCGTTGACTAAGCCTCTTCCACGAGCAAAACATGATCAGCACCAAGACTCCATGGGTGTAAGAATCATTACTGTGTAATCTAGATTATTGACTCTAGTGCAAGTGGGAGACTGAAGGAAATATGCCCTAGAGGAAATAATAAAGTTATTATTTATTTCCTTATATCATGATAAATGTTTATTATTCATGCTAGAATTGTATTAACCGGAAACATAATACATGTGTGAATACATAGACAAATAGAGTGTCACTAGTATGCCTCTACTTGGCTAGCTCGTTGATTAAAGATGGTTATGTTTCCTAGCCATAGACATGAGTTGTCATTTGATTAACGGGATCACATCATTAGGAGAATGATGTGATTGACTTGACCCATTCCGTTAGCTTAGCACTCGATCATTTAGTATGTTGCTATTGCTTTCTTCATGAGTTATACATGTTCCTATGACTATGAGATTATGCAACTCCCGTTTACCGGAGGAACACTTTGTGTGCTACCAAACGTCACAACGTAACTGGGTGATTATAAAGGTGCTCTACAGGTGTCTCCAAAGGTACTTGTTGGGTTGGCGTATTTCGAGATTAGGATTTGTCACTCCGATTGTCGGAGAGGTATCTCTGGGCCCACTCAGTAATACACATCACTATAAGCCTTGCAAGCATTGTGACTAATGAGTTAGTTGCGGGATGATGTATTACGGAACGAGTAAAGAGACTTGCCGGTAACGAGATTGAACTAGGTATCGAGATACCGACGATCGAATCTCGGGCAAGTAACATACCGATGACAAAGGGAACAACGTATGTTGTTATGCGGTCTGACCGATAAAGATCTTCGTAGAATATGTGGGAACCAATATGAGCATCTAGGTTCCGCTATTGGTTATTGACCGGAGAGGTGTCTCGGTCATGTCTACATAGTTCTCGAACTCGTAGGGTCCGCACGCTTAACGTTACGATGACGGTTATATTATGAGTTTATATGTTTTGATGTACCGAAGGTTGTTCGAAGTCCCGGATGTGATCACGGACATGACGAGGATTATCGAAATGGTCGAGACATAAAGATTGATATATTGGAAGCCTATGTTTGGACATCGGAAGTGTTCCGGGTGAAATCGGGATTTTTCCGGAGTACCGGGAGGTTACCGGAACCCCCCGGTAACTTAATGGGCCTTAGTGGGCCTAGGTGGAAGAGAGGAGAGGAGGCCAGGGCAGGGCCGCACGCCCCTCCCCCCAATCCGAATAGGACAAGGAGAAGGGGGCGCCCCCCCTTTCCTTCCTCCCCTCCACCTCTTCCCCCTCTCTCTCCTAGTCCAACATGGAAAAGGGGGGAGTCCTACTCTCGGTAGGAGTAGGACTCCTCCTGGCGCGCCTCTCCCCTTGGCCGACCGAACCCCCCTTGCTCCTTTATATACGCGGGCAGGGGGGCACCTCTAGACACACAATTGATCATTGATCTCTTAGCCGTGTGCGGTGCCCCCCTCCACCATATTACACCTCGATAATATCGTAGCGGTGCTTAGGCGAAGCCCTGCGTCGGTAGAACATCAACATTGTCACCACGCCGTCGTGCTGACGAAACTCTCCCTCAACACTCAGCTAGATCGGAGTTCAAGGGACGTCATCGAGCTGAATGTGTGCTGAACTCGGAGGTGCCGTGCGTTCGGTACTTGATCGGTCGGATCGTGAAGACGTACGACTACATCAACCGCGTTGTGTTAATGCTTCCGCTTTCGGTCTACGAGGGTATGTGGACAACACTCTCCCCTCTCGTTGCTATGCATCACCATAATCTTGCGTGTGCGTAGAAATTTTTTGAAATTACTACGTTCCCCAACAGTGGCATCCGAGCCTGGTTTTATGCGTTGATGTTATATGCACGAGTAGAACACAAGTGAGTTGTGGGCGATATAAGTCATACTGCTTACCAGCATGTCATATTTTGGTTCAGTGGTATTGTGAGATGAAGCGGCCCGGACCGACATTACGCGTACGCTTACGCGAGACTGGTTTCACCGTTGCGAGCACTCGTTGCTTAAAGGTGACTGGCGGGTGTCTGTCTCTCTCACTTTAGTTGAACCGAGTGTGGCTACGCCCGGTCCTTGCGAAGGTTAAAACAGCACCAACTTGACAAACTATCGTTGTGGTTTTGATGCGTAGGTAAGAACGGTTCTTGCTAAGCCCATAGTAGCCACGTAAAACTTGCAACAACAAAGTAGAGGACGTCTAACTTGTTTTTGCAGGGCATGTTGTGATGTGATATGGTCAAGACATGATGCTATATTTTATTGTATGAGATGATCATGTTTGGTAACCGAGTTATCGGCAACTGGCAGGAGCCATATGGTTGTCGCTTTATTGTATGCAATGCAATCACCATGTAATTGTTTTACTTTATCACTAAGCGGTAGCGATAGTCGTAAAAGCAATAGTTGGCGAGACGACAACGATGCTACGATGGAGATCAAGGTGTCGCGCCGGTGACGATGGTGATCATGACGGTGCTTCGGAGATGGAGATCACAAGCACAAGATGATGATGGCCATATCATATCACTTATATTGATTGCATGTGATGTTTATCTTTTATGCATCTTATCTTTCTTTGATTGACGGTAGCATTATAAGATGATCTCTCACTAAAATTTCAAGATAAAAGTGTTCTCCCTGAGTATGCACCATTGCCAAAGTTCGTCGTGCCCAGACACCACGTGATGATCGGGTGTGATAAGCTCTACGTCCATCTACAACGGGTGCAAGCCAGTTTTGCACACGCAGAATACTCAGGTTAAACTTGATGAGCCTAGCATATGCAGATATGGCCTCAGAACACTGAGACCGAAAGGTCGAGCGTGAATCATATAGTAGATATGATCAACATAGTGATGTTCACCATTGAAAACTACTCCATTTCACGTGATGATCGGTTATGGTTTAGTTGATTTGGATCACGTAATCACTTAGATGATTAGAGGGATGTCTATCTAAGTGGGAGTTCTTAAGTAATATGATTAATAGAACTTAAATTTATCATGAACTTAGTACCTGATAGTATCTTGCTTGTCTATGTTAATTGTAGATAGATGGCCCGTGTTGTTGTTCCGTTGAATTTTAATGCGTTCCTTGAGAAAGCAAAGTTGAAAGATGATGGTAGCAATTACACGGACTGGGTCCGTAACTTGAGGATTATCCTCATTGCTGCACAGAAGAATTACGTATTGGAAGCACCGCTGGGTGCCAGGCCTGCTGCAAGAGCAACACCAGAAGTTATGAACGTCTGGCAGAGCAAAGCTGATGACTACTCGATAGTTCAGTGTGCCATGCTTTACGGCTTAGAACCGGGTCTTCAACGACGTTTTGAACGTCATGGAGCATATGAGATGTTCCAGGAGTTGAAGTTAATATTTCAAGAAAATGCCCGGATTGAGAGATATGAAGTCTCCAATAAGTTCTACAGCTGCAAGATGGAAGAGAATAGTTCTGTCAGTGAGCATATACTCAAAATGTCTGGGTGTAATAATCATTTGATTCAACTGGGAGTTAATCTTCCGGATGATAGCGTCATTGACAGAATTCTTCAATCACTGCCACCAAGCTACAAGAGCTTCGTGATGAACTATAACATGCAAGGGATGAATAAGACAATTCCCGAGCTCTTCGCAATGCTAAAGGCAGCGGAGGTAGAAATCAAAAAGGAGCATCAAGTGTTGATGGTCAATAAGACCACTAGTTTCAAGAAAAAGGGCAAACGGAAGAAGAAGGGGAACTTCAAGAAGAACAGCAAGCAAGTTGCTGTTCAGGAGAAGAAACCCAGATCTGGACCTAAGCCTGAGACTGAGTGCTTCTACTGCAAGCAGACTGGTCACTGGAAGCGGAACTGCCCCAAGTATTTGGCGGATAAGAAGGATGGCAAGGTGAACAAAGGTATATGTGATATACTTGTTATTGATGTGTACCTTACCAGAGCTCGTAGTAGCACCTGGGTATTTGATACTGGCTCTGTTGCTAATATTTGCTACTCGAAACAGGGACTACGGATTAAGCGAACACTGGCCAAGGACGAGGTGACGATGCGCGTGGGAAACGGTTCCAAAGTCGATGTGATCACCGTCGGCACGCTACCTCTACATCTACCTTCGGGTTTAGTATTAGACCTAAATACTTGTTATTTGGTGCCAGCGTTGAGCATGAACATTATATCTGGATCTTGTTTGATGCGAGATGGTTATTCATTTAAATCAAAGAATGATGGCTGTTCTATTTATATGAGTAATATCTTTTATGGTCATGCACCCTTGAAGAGTGGTCTATTTTTAATGACGGTGCCTAGAAACGGGATAACGCGTAGACATGTACACTGACGCATCTTACCCAGGTTCGGGGCTCTCCTAGGAGATAACACCCCTAGTCCTGCTTTGCGGGGTCTCCGCATGATCACTATGTCAATAGAGTGGCTACAAAGTTGCTCCTAGAGCTGTTTGGCTAGAGGAGGAAGAAGGGCAAGGCTAGCTCTACTCCTCTCTCTATGTGTGTGTGTTATCCATGATGCTGAACCCCTTTGCATGGGTGCCCTAGGGGGTTTATATAGGCCTACCCCCCAGGGGTACAATGGTAATCCGGCTTGGTGTAGGATCCAGCCGTTAGTGTCTCTGGTGGCCGGCTTCTCCGCCGGCTGCTGGGGCCCGCCGCCTGGTGGGTCCCACCGGCTGCCGGTCTCCCAGCCGACAGGTAGGACCCGCTGCCTGCGGCTCCTGTCGGCTGCTTGTTACTGTAGCCTCGCCCTTGATGACGGAGGCCTTGTCGGGGGAAGCGTGACTATAGTCCCGCCGCCTAGCGGGCGCTCACTATAGCCACATCCCGTCTTCGCCTGCCAAAGGCTCTAATGGTGACGCCGTCTTGGGCTCCACAGTGACCTCCGTCCTGCCGTCCTGCTGGTCTTGGTCTCGTTGCACCGATATGGAAACCTTTGTCTGATGCCTCGGGACTCCTCGCCTGCGCTTTCCCCTTTAGCACTAAAGAGGAAACAAGGACACTGCGCGCGCTGGCGCCCGCCTGGCTCCAGTCGTCATGGCTTGCGTCACATGAATCTCGCGAGGTGTCCCTTGCCTTGATCTCTCCGCCCCTCGCGAGCCGGCCTGGTGAGGCTGCCCCCGAGGAGGTCTTGTGTCGTCCGCCTCGCGAGGCTTGGCCCCTCGCGAGGGTCTTGAGTGTTTGCTGGTGAGGATGGGTCGTACAGGGCCGCTGGTGGAGCCACGCTGTGGGCCGCAGGCAAGCAAGTCTGGGGACCCCCGTTCCCAGGACGCAGACAGTAGCCCCCGGGCCCAAGGCGCGCTCGGACTTGGCTTCGAGGCGAAGCCAAAGGGCAAGTGCGGAGCGCCGCGGGCCCCAACAACCTGCGGCCCTGCTTGACGCGTCATGATTGATTGGACATGGGCGTCTTCGCTTCCCCACGCTGCCTCAACAACTGCCCGACTTGACGAGTCCCTGCTACATGCAGAGAAAAATCATCATTACCTGTGATCGTGGGGATCGCCGGTAGGCCTTCTCCCGCTATAAATGAGGAGGGGGTGGAGCCCCCGCCGCTCATCTCTTCTTGCTCCGCTCGCTTCTTCCTCCTCGCTTCATTGCTAGTAGCGACTCCATAGCGCCTACGAAGAGGTTCTCGGCCGTAGAGAAGGGGAAGGCCCGCCAGGAGGGGCCCGGCTCTCCGCCGCCCAAGAGGGGGCACGGCCGTCCCCGCAAGCTCACCGCGACCCCCGCCGTGGCCCCTCGTGGCCGCGACGGCGCCTCTTCATGTGGTGGGAGTCGCCCAGGTCGTGGCAGCCCCGTCGATGAAGGGAGGCGCGCCATTATCGCACGAACTCCTCGGTCGTGCTTCCACTCAGCGGAGGTGCTGCCGGAGTTCGTCGTGTGGTCGGAGAACCCAGCCGGCACCTGGCTTTAGCTCCCATGCTTCTTCGCCGGCGAGCTACCGGCCACGGGTCCAGGCGGGCTCTGGCTGCAGGCGGATGGCTGTTGCAGCAAGGCTTCATGGGTCGCGGTCGAGGTCTCTGTCGCGGGCAACGCAGCCCTGGCTCACGGATGGCAGACGTTTGCCCGCGCGCGGTCTGGGCAGGCGGTGCACCCTCCACTTCAAGTACGACGGCAACGCGCCCCTCTATGTGAGAGCGTTCGGAGAAGAAGGCCGCCGCGTCGGTGCTGCCCCGAGGACAACGATGGTGGCGAGGTGCTTGGCCTTCGTTACGGTCGAGACGAGGGTGAGGGTAGTCTTGCTTTCGGCGCTGGCCGCTGCTCGCCCAGCTACGGCGATTCTGCATCCGGCGATAGCTCCAGCAGCGGCCGCTACGACCAGCCACCGCGCCAGCTTCAAGGGTGGCAGTGGGTCGTCTCGTCGTCGCGCCCTAGTGAAGCGCGAGGAGGGGTTCGGCTGAGCTCAGGAGAGCGTCATGGGTCCATCCTCGCGAGCTGCTGCAGGGGCACGCGCCACTTTTGTTTCGTTCTTTCTTTCCTTCCTGCATTAAGAGAGAGACAAGTATGGGGCCCCGTAGGGGTGTGCAACGAACCATGGTTTCCAAGTTGCTATGCTATGTTTATTGTTCCTATATCGCATTGCAGCATCAACGTTTTATGTAGGCGCGTAGAATAACTTAGCTTGACACGCTCGAAGTAGTTTTCGCCTCGTGACGCGCGCATCTCCTAGTACCTGGCGAGGCCTCCTTGGCCTGGGAGGCGTCTAGGAACTGCAAAAAAAATCGTTAGGAATCTCTTGTTCTGCCGAGCCTGGTCGCAGGCGCCGCTGGCCATGATCCAGCGCTTCACATCGCGGTGCCCGAGGGGCACAGATTGAGAGCAGTACACCAGCTTACGAGCTCGAACGAGGGTGCCTCACGAAAAACAGGAAAAACCCTCACGAGGGCACCTGTCCAGCCCCCTCGCGAGGCATGCGAGAGAGAGTACAGGTCAAAACAAGGAACCAAAAGATGAAACGGAGGCAAAAGGCAATGGAACCAAACCGGAAAGGAACACCAGAAAGCAAATTTTCATTAAAGAGGGGCAAGCCAACTACGGAAAGCAATGAAAGGCCGCGTCCGGTACCTAATCTATTCTTCTTGTCTTCTCACCGACGCGGAGCTAAGTGATGCCACTAGGACGTGGGAGGGAGCCCCCGAGGCCCGAGGGCGACACTCCTGAGACTCCGGGGCATGTACAGCCCCACTCATTATTATGTGAGTGTCACGAGCGGAGACCTTCACAGGCACTGGGCCTTGCTTCACAGGCTTCGGGCCTTTCTTCATGGGTAGAACTTCCGGAGGTGCTGGATGTTCCAGCCGTTCTGGATAGGTACCCTGTCCTGCGTCTCCGGGCGCACGGTGCCAGGCATGGAGACATGGGCAACCCTAAACGGGGCCTCCCACATGGGCGAGAGCTTGTGCAGCCCTTCCCTGGAGAGCATCCGCCTTAGGACGAGGTCGCCCACCTCGAGCGTCCTGGAGCGGACGCTGCGATAGTGATACCGCCATAGCGCCTGCTGGTATCTTGCCGCCCAGAGCGTGGCTTCGCGACGGCGTTCCTCCCCCAGCATGAGTTCCATCCCCCGCATGGCGTCCTGTTGCGCCTCATCAAATGCCAGGACCCGCGCGGAGCGATGCTTGACCTCGTGAGGGAGAACCGCTTCTGCTCCGTAGACAAGGAAGAGCGGGGTCTCGCCTGTTGGCTTGGTGGAGGTGGTGCGGATGGAACACAGCACAGACTGGAGCTCATCGTGCCAGCCCCTTCCGTAGGCCTCGAGCTTCTTCTTGAAGGTCCTGGTCTTGAGGCCTCTCAGGACCTCCGCGTTGGCGCGTTCGGCCTGACCATTGCTCCTGGGGTGTGCCACCGAAGCGTAGCAGATCTGCGTTCCAAGGTTAGCACAATATGTCTTGAAGAGATTACTAGTGAACTGCGACCCGTTGTCGGTGATGATGCGGTTGGGGACCCCAAACCGGCTCACGAGACCCTTGATGAACTTGACCACGGATCCGGCCGGGATGGTGCGTACGGCTTCTGCCTCCGCCCACTTGGTGAACTTGTCGATGGCGACGTAGAGGTAGCGGTAGCCCCCAGGCGCTCGAGGGAACGGGCCAAAGATATCCAACCCCCAGACCGCAAATGGACATGAGAGTGGGATGGTCTGGAGGCCCTGAGCTGGCTCATGGATCTATTTGGCGTGGAATTAATAGGCCTCACAGGACTTCACCAGCTCAGTCGCGTCGTTGAGCATCGTAGGTCAATAGAACCCACTGCGGAACGCCTTGCCGATGAGGGTTCGTGACGACGAGTGGTGCCCGCAGTCCCCACCGTGTATGTCAGCTAGCAGCTCTTTCCCCTGTTCCTTGGAGATACAACGCAGGGAAACGTCATTCGGCCGCTTCCTGTATAACTCACCGTCCTGGATGCAGTACGCCGTGGCCTGCCGAGCCACACGCTCCGCGTCCTCCTCCTTCCCCGGCAGCGTCCCTTGCGTCAGGGTATTCCTTGAACTCCTTAGTCCAGCACCCCTCTTGAGGCTCGAGCGGCAAGAGTAGGCGCACTCCCGAGTTCGGACCGCAGGCCGGGGCTCCCGAGGCAGGTGGTTGGGGGAGCTCCTCCCGAGGCAGCGCCGGCCTTGAAAGTGGTGTTGTTGCCATGGCATGAAGATCCGCTCCTCGAAGACGCTAGGCTCTTCGGGTAGCCGCTTGGATGCTCTCTTTGCGATGTCGTCAGCTTCCTTGTTGGTGTCGTGGGGCACGTGTTGCAATTCAAGGCCCAAGGCTGAGATGGGTCATCCGTTGGCGTTGCTGCAGCCCCCGCAGTGTCCTTCGGGTCTCGCGCCGCCCCGGCTGGGGGCGCCGTTCGGCGTGATGTGTCCTTGGCCTGATGCTCTTTCCGAGCTGCTACCAGAGCTGCACTGGCTGAATAAGGAGTGGCGGCAAGGTAAAGCACCAGGGGCTCGAGAGGGCGGGGCGCCACCATCACCGGAGGGCTGGTCAGGTATCTCTTGAGATCTTGAAATGCTTGGTCAGCCTCCGGAGTCCACTCGAACGGGCCCTTCTTCTTCAACAGCTTGAAGAACGGTAGGGTGCGCTCTCCTAGCTTGGAGATGAAGCGTCCCAGCGAAGTCACGCAGCCGGCAAGCTTCTACATCTCCTTGAAGGTTTGTGGTGGGCTCATGTCTTCAATCTCCTTGACCTTCTCTGGGTTGGCCTCGATCCCCCTGTGGGACACGAGGAAGCCCAGCAGCTTGCCGGAGGGGACACCAAATACGCACTTTTCCGGGTTGAGCCGCAAGTCCACCTGGCGCAGGCTCGTGAAGGTCTCCTCTAGGTCCTGAATCAAAGTTCTCGCCTATCGATACTTCACCACAATGTCGTCGACGTAGGCTTCAGCGTTCCTCCCGAGCTGCTGGGCCAGGGCGATGTGCATCAGCCGTTGGAAGGTCGCGCCCGCGTTGCACAGCCCGAACGGCATGCAAGTGTAGCAGTACACCCCGCAAGGGGTCAGGAAGGCCGTCTTCTCCACATCCTCTACTCCCATCTTGATCTGGTGAAAGCCTGGAAACGCATCCAGGAAGCATAGCAGGTCGCACTCGGCGGTGGAGTCAATGATCTGGTCGATACGCGGAAGCGGGAACGGATCTTGGGGACAGGCTTTGTTGAGGTTGGTGAAGTCGACACACATGCGCTCCTTCCCGCCTTTCTTTGGCACAACGACGGGGTTCGCTAGCCACTCAGGGTACCAAACCTCGCGAATGACACCTGCTGCCTCCAGCTTGCGGGTTTCCTGGACGATGAAGGACTGCTTCTCCGTGGACTGTTGACGTGCCTTCTGCTTCACAAGGCACACATTGGGGCACACCCTTAAGTGATGCTCGATCACCCCTCTTGGGGCCCCTACCAGCTGATTGGGCACCCAGGCGAATACTTCCTTGTTTGCGTGCAAGAACTTTACCAATGCTTCCTCTTGATCTGAGTCGAGGTTGGCACCTATGGTGAAGGTGGCTCCAGAAGACCCATCTTCCTCGACCGGCGCCTGTTTGGCTTCCGCCCGATCTTGAGTGAACAACTGCTTCTTCTTGGCCAGCGCGGCCTCCTTAACTCCAGAGGTGGCCTCGTCGGCCGGGCACGCCGTCGCGGTGGCCTTGAGGGCAAGCTTGAGCACCACCAGAGCCTCCTTGGTATCTCCAACTACGGTCAGGACGCCCTTGCTCCCGGGCATATTCATAAGGTTGTAGGACGGATGGGTCGCCGCCATAAACTGAGCCAGAGCTGGGTACCCGAGGATGGCGTTGTACGGAAGGCCGATGTGGGCGATGTCGAAGTCAATCAGCACTGTCCGGTAGTTGTCACGGGTGTCGAAGGTCACGGGAAGACGGATCTGCCCCAGGGGACTGGAGGAGCCGCCGCCGACCCCGGAGAAGGGCTTGCTGGGGCGGAGCCACTCGAGCGGTACGTGAAGGAGGCTAAATGTCACAACCCTAGTCGGTGCATGCATCAGAGTGACTGCATCATGTGTAAACTTCCAGAAACTTGAAATTGGGATGACAGAACCCCCAGCACCCCCTTAATCCAACTAGGGTTTACTAAAATCTTTTTTCAATGAACCTAAAATGCCCTTCTAATATGTTCATAATCTTTGCCTTGGTCTAGAACCTCTGACAAAAATGGTGCACACCTTTCTAGGAAATCATAAGGTCACTGGATTAAATCATATGTTATTTGCATTTGGACATTTAAATGCTATAAAATATTTTAAATGTCCAAATAATCATAAACTGAAATGTTTACTGTTGGTTATATTCTATACAGTGGGCATGAGCAGTTTGGTGATTTTTGAAAGGGCCTAGGTATTTTTAGAAAGGCCACAAACCTACGGAAATAAAAGAAAACAGAATATAAAGGGGAAATGGACTTACCTGGCAAAGCCACCAGCCGGCCACCTGGCGGCCCAGCACTGTGCTGGCCCGTGCCAGCCAACTGCTTCGTCCCCGCCAGGCAGGCAGGGAGGTGATGCTGGCGTGCGCGAGCTCCCCACAGCGACACCTGCTTGCCGCCCGCGCCTCTGGACGCCTGGACGACCTCCACGTCGTCTCCCCGACCCCCCTGGACACCTCCATTCGGCCCCAACGCCTCTCTCTCGCCCTCCCCCACCATGGCCGACGCAGCCACAACCGCCTCGCCGTCGTCGACGCGACCACCGTCGACTCCATGCTGCCTCGCCGTGTCCAGCAGCTCCGCCACCCTCCTCTCCATTAAGCAGGCCAAGTCCCGAGCGCTCGTTCACCCCGGAGCCACTGCACCGACCTCGCCCGACTCCGCCATCGCCGGACATCCCCTTCGCCGTCAGCACTGCTCCAGCTCGTCCCCGGCCTCGCCGTCTAGCTCGCTGCAACCGCCATGAGCTTCTGCCTCTTCCCATCCTCTCCGTTCTCGCTGCTGTCCCTTGCATCGACTGCAACGAGCTTCACCGCACGCGCCGCCGCCTGAGCTCGTCGCCGACGTAGCTCCGGCCACCCAACGGCCACACCACCATGTCCACTAACTTCGCAGCACCACGTAGGCCACGTAGGAGCTGGCCTCGACCCTCCAAGACCACTGCACCAATGAGTTCGTCCTCGCTCGAACTCCGGCAGCCGCAAAGTTCGTCGCCGGTGTCGTTTCCGGCGACCTTGAGCTCACCCACCACCACCCCTCGACGCGGCTCACTCCCAGCTACACGTGGGTGGCCTCCGCCGTCCATTTGGTCGCTGGAGGGAGAAACCCGCAACCTCCACCGCATCTGGACGTCGCCGGCGGCTAAACGCCGGCGAGTCAGCCCAATTTGACCAGAGGTTTGACTCCCCTGGGTCACTGACATGTGGGCCCTGCCCGTTAGTCAAACCTAGGTTAGTATTAAACTAATCCTAATTAAGCTAGTTAATTAACAGAGACACTGACAAGTGGGTCCCACCGGTCAGGTTTGACCTAGACCGCCCCTGTTGACCTGCTGACGCAGTAACTCATTTTCTAGATTTATTCTAATTCAGGAAATTTCAGAAAATAGTTCTAACTTCAAAAATTCACAGGAATTAATCTGTAACTCCAAATGCAAAGTGTTATATATGAAAAATGATCAGAAAAATCTAATATATCCATCTGTGCTGGTTACATGCATGTTTAAAGAAGTTAACTTGCTGTTTAGTGCAAAACATGATAAAGCACTATTTAAGATCACAAATGAGCTTGAACTTTGAATCTTCGGTTCAAAATAGCTCAAACCCATCTGGTTGTAGTTGCACTAGATCAACACACTCATTTTGCCATGTCATTATCATGCATCATAATTGTTGCATTGCCTTGATTGTGTTCTTCCTTGTTTGCCGGTATTTGTCCCTTCTCAGTAGACGTGGTTCCGACGATGAGTTCGATGACTCCGATGAAGAGCTATATTATCTTCAGAAGTGCCAGGCAAGCAAGACCCCCTTGTTCATTCTGATACAATCCCACTCTCTCGCTTCTGCTCTCTTTTACTGCATTAGGACAACAACGATTCAACTGTTACATGCTGTGGTAGTTGAACCTCTTTCCTCTGCATCACCTGTCATTGCCACAGTAAATACATGAAACCCACTAGCATGAGTAGGAGTTGTTTGAGCCCTGATGTGCCTACTCATTCATGCTTGTTTGTCATGCCTGCTACTGCTTAGAGTTGAGTCAGGTCCGATTCATCGGGGATGAATTGGAATGTGGCGAACATGTCCTACTGTTGAGAGCTAAGTGTGTGAACACGATTTGGTAAAGGTAGCGGTCAGAGGCCATGTAGGAGTACATGGTGGGTTGTCTCATTGAAACCGTCCTCAGGAACTGAGTTCTGTGTTTGTGATCCATGAATAGCTACTACCACACATTGGGATCCTTAATTGACTCTCTCGACTTATTAATCGCCTTGATCTCTGTCCAGGAGTTGCAACTAGTTTCTGGTGTTTGTAGGATATGTGTTGGAGGCCGTGCGTAGCGCTGACCCTAGGGGTGGGCTATGATGCAGTAGTTACACCGTGGCCCGGTGTACCGAGTCGCCCGTTTGGTGTCTCGAGAACCCTGCACACCTCGTTTGGGGCTGTGAGCGAAACCCCGGCCAGATCTCCTCGCGGATGGAACCCGAATAGGCGATAAACCTGGACTAGAGACTTGTGTGGTTAGTCAAGTCGTGGCTGACTCCCTCACCAGGCTTCCGCTTGAAGGTTGCCGAGATACACGACGTGTACATGGTGGTAAGTGGCGAGAGCGTGTGTGAAGAAGTACACCCCTGCAGGAGTATAAATGATCTATTCGAATAGCCGTGTCCGTAGTAAAGGACTTCTGGGTTGCCTGTATAGTTCATAGACAAGTGAAAGTGGATAATCTAAAATGCACAAGATAAGCGTGATATAGTTCATAGACAAGTGAAAGTGGATAATCTAAAATGCGCAAGATAAGCGTGAGTGTTATGAATGGCGTTCTCGTAGGAAGATGGGAGCGGATCCATAGTGGTGTATTGATTGGTGAATATGTGGACTCGTGTGCGCCACCCCAAAAGAGTTACTTGCAGTCGTAGTTCAGGATAGCCACCGAGTCAAAGCTGGCTTGCTGCAGTTAAACTCCACCACCCCCTTTGTTGATACTGATGCATATGTAGCTAGTTTTGATGTAAGTCTTGATGGGTACATTTGTACTCACGTTTGCTTAATTTATGTTTTTGCAGAGAGACTTCAGTCTCACTAGTAGTCCCGCGTGGACTTCGACGTTTAGCTTGTTACCTCAGCTACAATCTTGTGCCCTCGGCAGGGTCTTGTAGATAGTCAGGCTTCTCAGCCTTTTTCATTTGTAGTTTTCTATACTCAGACAAGTTAAGCTTCTGCTTGTGCTTGTTGCTTGTATGACTTGAATGCTAGGTCATCAGATCCATGTTTGTAATATCTGGCTCTTCGGAGCCTAATGAATAAATACTTTGAGTTGAAGAGTTTTGTTGTGGTGCCATGTTGTATTTCCACATATCGAGCATATTGTGTGTATGATTTGAAATGCTTGGTATGTGTGGGATCCGACAACCTAGTTGTCTATCCTTGCTAGCCTCTCGTATGGGGAAATGTAGTCTAGTGCTTCCACTGAGCCATGGTAGTCTGCTACAGCCCGGTTTACCGGAGTCCTGTTAGCCCAGTTGCTACTGCTCCTGAACCTCCACGCAGGATCGATCTCCTCCCGGGATGAGATGCGAGAGCTCTTCATCGCCATCTTCCAGGGCACTCGCGACCGCGCCCCTGCTGCGGGTGACCTACGGCGCATCAAGCAGCAGCCAGGGGAGACCTTGCACAAATACATCCAGCGCTTCACCAACATTCGCCTCAAGATTCCCAAGGTGTCAGACGAGGCCATCATTTTGGTGTTCACTGATTGCGTTCGGGATGTCAAGATGAAGGAAGAGCTCGCCATACATGAGGACCTGTGCTCGGCTCTGGAGATGTTCAACATGGCAACCAGATGCGTGAGAGCCGAGGAAGTTCGCCTCTCCCTCCTTGAGCTCCCGGAGGCTGATCCAGAAGATAAGAAGGCCAAGGCCAAGGACGTGAAGTGCAAGGGCCCAGCTGTGCACGCGGCCGAACCTGAGATGAAGCGCGGCTGCGACCACCCAGAGTCCTCCAAGGGCAGTCGACCGTTCTGCGTCTTCCACAACGTGAACAGCCATAACACCAAGGACTACCAAGAGCTCAGGGCCATCCGGGACATGTGCCTTGGCTGCCTCCCCGAGCACTACGACCGCGGCTATGGCCGTGGAGGAGGCCGAGGTGGGGGACGCGGGGACAACCGCGATCCCCGGCAGGACTGGCACGATCACCTCGTGAGGACCGCTGGCAGGGCCAGCCTCGCGAGGGCCCCTGGAGGGATCAACCTCGTCAGGACTGTCCTCAGGGCAATGTTGGCCTTCCTCCGCTGCCGCAACCACCAAGAAGGAATGACAACCACCACCAAGATGATTGGGGCGGGGGCTTCCAAGAGCCTCGTGCCATTGCTTGCATCCTAGGCGGCGCTCAGGCTCCCGCCTCCCATCGCATCTTCAAGCAGTTCGCTCGCGAGGTGAACGCGGCCCTCCCCAAGCTCGAGGCGTCGCGTCCGCTCAGGTGGTCCAAGTACGCCATCACCTTCGACTCTGCTGACCAGCTCAAGTGCGTGGCCACTACCGGTGCGCTGCCGATGCTCTGCTCGCCCACCATCAGCAATGTCCTCGTCTCCAAGACACTTATCGATGGCCGGGCGGGGTCAATGTCCTCTCCGTCGAAACGTTCTACACACTCCAAGTGTCGTACGACCAACTTCAGCCTACCAAGCCCTTCTCGGGGGTGACCGATGGCTCCATCATCCCCATAGGGCAAATGCACGTTCCTGTCACCTTCGGCAAGCGCGACAACTACCACACTGAGCTCATCGACTTCGACGTCACCCACATTCGCCTCCCGTACAACGCCATCCTTGGATATCCGGCCATGGCCAAGTTCATGGCCGTGACTCACCACGGCTAGAATGTCCTCAAGATGCCAGGAAGCAGCGGCATCATCATGGTCGCCTACGACGAAAACGATGTGGTGTGCTCCCTCGAGCGTGCCTACCAGGCTACGGTGGTCGAGAACCCGGATGACGAAGGCGCTGTCTACCCTCCGGAGGTCATCCCCAAGAAGAAGAAGCAGCTGATCCGCCGAGGATCCCAGGAGGACGGGGCATCCGACGATCGTGCCTCAAGACCTGCGCCCACTGATGGGGCGTCTTCCCCTCTTGCATAGGAAGGCGCGCCCGGCGCCCCTTGCAGGTTGGGCTCAGGGGCTCTCCTTTGGAGGGCCTCAGACCTGACCAGCATCGCGAGGGAGGCGCTCGGGCACCATCCAGAGGCGTGCTTTGATGCGCGCTCCCGTGAGAAGAGCATAGGGCGCGAGACACCAGACGCTCAGGAGTTCATTACCAAGGCAATCGAAGAGCTTCACGAGGCAAGAGCCATGCGAGGCGAGCGTCGCCCCGCGCCACCAAGCGCATATCCCTCCCCTGACGAGGGCGGCGAGCTGCGCGTCTGCGTCAACATCCCAGGGCTCAATAGAGCCGTGTCCCAGGAGCTCTTCTGGCCGCCCCACGTTGGCCAGTGTGAGGGCCCCCCTCACAGCTATGTTCGCATGCCTTTTGGTCTGCCGAACGCAGATGCTGCACACCAGCGCCACATGCGGGCCGTCCTGGAGGCTCACGAGGCCAGGCGCAAGGCGGTCCAGACGGAGGAGGTGACGGACCCTCACGAGACCCCCGGGCCTCCTGAGCCTACGGGGCTCAGGAGCCGGACGCCTCATGAGGAGCGACTTCGACGGCACGCGTCTTTAGCTACTCCAACACTTCTTTAGCAACGGTGCCAAGTGACACTTTTTGGTTTGTCCAATTAAGGGCGTCCCTCGAGCCTCATTATCCTCGAGCTGCCAGGGCTAGTCCCGCGGCTGCACCATTTTTATTTCATGTACTCCAGACCAGTATGCTTTCCTGTGTTATCATGGTTATTGGCATTACCTCTGATGTCTTGTTATTTATGGTATCGCCCCTCGCGACCTCCGCGCGTTGCTAACCCGCCTCTTGCTCATCCCACAACGGGGGCTACTGGCATGGCGCCTGTGCTCGGGTCTGTCCCTGCATCGCTGATAAACCTGAGAGACCGAGCTCTGGCTCGCAGCCTGCCCCGTGCACGTCACCTTACCGGGTTCTCAGTGCCTTCGTCCTCTTGCGGAAAGATCATCGGTATGACAGCAAGTGCAGGTACGCACTATTTTCTCTTTCTCCGACTAACTCGTAGGGACCTCCGGAGCCGGGACCACGAGCAGCCCCGCCAGCACCTCGACTCACGACCCCTCCAGGGCCAGTCACTCATTTTTCACGCAATTCGCTTGCACGTTAAAGGGGGGATTCCTGAGCATCGCGTCGCAGGAACTCCTACTAGCTCTCGAGCCCTCACTCCCTGGCCTTGACCATAGCATCCTGACCTCGCATACCAGCGGTGGCTGAGCCTCGCTCGAGGACGGGGACCCGAGGACGTAGAGCATTTAGACAAGCGGGGAAGAGGGGATCGGCGTGAGCCCTACCTAGAAGCACCACCACCAGGACACGGTCAGGCGTCGCGCAAAGGAACCACCGCGAGCTCGCCAAGATAAGTCACCCCATAGACGCTGGTGTAAACCTCACAATTCAGTATTTTGACTCTTGCGATCTCACTCGGGCAAGGACGTTACCCTTTCAATCTTCAGGGAGCCGCTTGCGCGCTAAAGGGGACCCGCTGAGCATCGCGCCTCAGGGGCTCTTGCCAGACCTCAGGCTGCTCACCTCCTGGCCTTGACCACGGCATCGCGTGCCTGGGGACTGGTCCTGTCAGCGTAGAGCACTAAGCTACCGCGATAACGAAAGGGAGCACCGTGCTGAGGTGGGATACGCGATCACAACAACAAACCAGGAATAGTAGCATTAAGGCAAAAGCGTGACAGTTTTTCACATACCCCCACGGGGCTCGTCATGGTTTCACGCAGGAAAAGCAAAAGAAGGGACCCTGAAGAACCTCGGCCTCAATGCCATCACCAATGGTGCCAAGTCAACGCCGCTGCCGTGCTCCGGGCGCAGCGGCTCGTAGTTGTCATCGTCGCTAGATTCCGTAGAGTCGTTGCTGCTGTCGGAGGAGCTGCGGGCAAGGCCAACGGCATGTTCAGCGCCCGTGGCCGCGCCGCCCTGATCGTCTCTCCGGGGGCAGCATCCTAGACGCCGACCGTCCTTGCCAAAAACCTTGAAGAAGAGTGTCAAGGCTCCATCGTATTCGAAGTGGATGGCGAGAGCTCCCTCCGGGCAGCAGGCGCGGGCGATCTCGCCCCATCCACGAGTCATGAAGAAGTCACCGGAGCGGACGACCTTGACCTTCGCTTCAGAAGCTTGGTTGCAGCACCCGGCGTGTTGCAGCCATAGCTCAACGGGCCCCCTTGGCGGTATCTCCTCTACAAAGAACCGCGGGAGCTGGATCCACGTGCGTGGCGGCATTGCCGCCCACACCACAAACTCGCGTGCCGTGTCTTCAGCGTGGGTTCACGAGCTGGGTGACCGCGCAGCCACCGCCTGTCCTCCTCCGTGACTCTGGCCCTCACGGCACCGGGTGTTGCCCCTGTGCGCAGGGCTCTACGCACGTGCGTACACAGGGATCGGGAAGCCCGACGGAGGTCGCTCATGCCAAGGTCGCGTCACCTGGGCCCTTCGCCAGCGTCGCGGGAGCAGCCGAGCCTTTTCTTCGGCGGGAGTGGCCCGAGTTCCACCCGAGGGGTTTTCCCCTTCTCCGCCGCGGAAAACCTCCTCACCGGCGCCATGGGTGATTCGATGAGACGGCAAGACAGAAAGCAAGAAGAAGGAGCAGCTAGCGGGAAGACGGAGATGAGCAGGGGGCTCTGCCCCCCCCCATTTATAGCCAGGGAAGGCCAACCACCGGCCTCCGCGATCCCCAGTAATGACGATCTTTTTTGCATGCAGCAGGCTATTGTCAAGTCGAACGGTTGCCGAGGCAGCATGGGGAAGCGAAGACGCCCACGTCCCATCAAGCACCACGTGTCAACTGGACCCGCATGCGATTAGGGCCCGCGGCGCTTCACCCTTGCCCTTTGGCTTCGCCTCGAAGCCAGGTCCGAGCGAGCCTTGGGCCCGAGGGCTACTGTCGGCGTTCTAGGAACCAGGGTACCCAGACTTGCCTTGCCTACGGCCCACGGCGTGGCTCCATCCATGGCCTGGTACGACTCATCTTCAGGATCGACAAAGCAAGACCCTTGCGGGGGCCAAGCCTCGCGAGGTGGATGATGCCAAGACCTCCAGAGGGAGCGGCCTCCCTAGGCTAGCTCCTGAGGAGCAGAGAGTCCTTTGCAAGCTCCCGTTTCATGAGGTCCAGACGATGTAAGCCATGACGACCAAGGCCAGGCGGGCGCCAACGGGCACAGTACAGTAGGTTTCCTCTTTGGTGCTAAGGCGGCAAGCGCAGACGCGGAGTCCTGAGGAATCAGCCAAAGTTTCCATTTCCGTGCTACAAGACCAACACCGCCAGGACAGCAGGACGGAGGTCATCACCGATCCCTCCAAGGCGTCAACCAGAAGCTTTGCAGGTGAAGACCACCTTTTGTCAGGATAAGATGTACTATTTGTCTCCCTTCAAACTTGGCCGTTGTGGGATCCCTTCCCGCCTTCATTTTGGGGGAAGAGGACCAAGGTCACTATAAATATAGCTTAGCCACCACCACAGAAGGGGACGGATCAGTTGAACCATCCGCACCCTCACTAGCTCAAACCAACACAAGAACATACCTCCTGAGGTAGTTCTTCCCCTGTACTAGTTCATCCTCAGCCCACCGCGAGGCCAATCCACCAAAAAGTAGGAGTAGGGTCTTACACTGCAAGGTGGCCCGATCCTGGGTAAATTGCCATGTCTTTCTTTTCCTGTCCATCGAGCTAGGCCGTGGGAGTGACGAGTTGGTAGGCTGGGGAGATTGAGTTTTTGCACGCACCCCAGAGTTCGAATCTTTCTTGGGTCTGTGGAGCCCTGAATCTGACAGGCATCCACAACCACAAAAAAGCAGCATAGGTGTCGTCGCTCGATTCCTGGCAGCTTCGGCGTCGGTGGCATAGCTGCCGGATTGTCGAAGGGACGTCGCGCTGCAGCGGGATAATTCTCCAGACAGGGCTTGCTTCAATGGTTGTGTCGGGCGCATGTCGTGGCCAACAGGGCCATATGAGAGCTCGTCCAAGGCGGAAGAGTCCCAAACTTGTTGCGAGCCATGCTGACGTGGGCTCGGACGGGCGGCTTGTGCCGATTCGACAAGCTTCGGTGGGTCCATTGTCACCAAAGCAGCTGACTAAGAAGGAGTAGAATTTTGTGGAGAATGGAAGTGAAGAATGTGAAAAGAAGAGGCTGCCAACACATCTATATATAGGCACAACTTAGTGCTGGCGTTCCGGGCGGAGACACGACAGCACAATGTAAAGTATCTATAGCGTGTTTATAAATCGCACGACAACAATATGCTACAACAGGTCATGATAACTGTGCCCGCATAGTAGTGGCGTAGGATGCATTTCCAGCGTCAGCAATAGCAACTTATAGCTAGTGTACCAATTTGGCAGACACCAACACTATTTGGAAAAAATAGTGCTAACATTGATGAAATATGGCGCACCACAAACGGAAGTTGAGGCTAGCCGTTTTTCCACTAGTGAGGGGTTCAGAGCAATGAAGAATGATGGTGCATGTGATGCTAGAATGAAACATGGTAAGGAAATTAGCTCGTGAATTACATACGAAGCAAAGTGCGAGGAATAACTTTGGAAATAGGTATGTACAGGAGAGTCAGGTTTCGATCCTGTGGAACTGTGGGTTATTGGCCCACCATGTGGGTCAAAAGTAGGAATGGCGCTGACATCTTGTACAGACATGATAGTAAGGCATGTCAGAGGATAGCCTATCAGTTATGTTGTCATCAACGTTGGTACCAAGGGCGAGGGACGAAGAGAACCATTTTCCTACTCGTTGAAACGAGGCGGACCAATAGGCAAAGTTCTTGTCCATCAATGGTTATCGAAATGTCATCAACAATAGTAACAGGGTCTTACTGGCAGAGTTGTACACCGAGGTGTTTACATAAGTAGGGAATTATCACTAATTAGGTAAAGGGCAAAACAATGGGAAGGATAATGGGATTTGTATATTAATCATACCAATGGAAAGGAAAATGTGCTTATACCCGTCCATGACAGGACAGCAAGTAGATAACCAATTAGGTAAAGGGCAAGGGATTTCACGATGTTACCCATACAATGGTGTTGGGATAATTGATCAAGAAACATTTAGCATTATGCTTCCAATGTTCTAGTTGAAGTATGAGTACCGCAGTCATGCCTCGGGATAGCATTGACATGGCCATTACATAAAGGACAAATTTTGGATTCACAAACGATCAATCGAAAAGAACTTATAAAATAAGCCATAAAATTTCAGCAAAGAAAAGATGAGGGTCCAGCCGACGGGCTTAGCAACAATTCATCAAGATTCTAAAAAATACTGATTTTCACAATTAAGTGAACAAGGTGATAGCATTGGAAACATAAAAGTATATGATGAGTTATGTTTGAGGAGAACATCCACAATTAAACATTGAACGGAAATGCACCTGGAAATATGGGTCAAGTAGCACGATCAATGTTGGAATGGTGATTTAACAGCCAAAAGACCTAGAATGAAACTATTCCACTGATGCGTGGGTGGGGGCTCCCTCTGAGTGGAGCCCCCGGGGCGTGTACAACCACGCCCTGACACGTGGCTTGCACGGCAGGGCTACAGGAGGTGTGTCTGGGCTCTCGTGAGCCAGCGCGGGACTCATGAGGCCATACCTCAAGGCGGGTTGCGCCTAAATTTGATTCGGAACACTTGTGATGATCCTGCGAGATGGTTAGGCGACCCACACCAAATGAATCTCCTAAGGTTATCACATGAGAAGGCCAAACATCAATGACCTGAGGAGGTGACGTGAACGGGGACGGCCCGTCAGACAGAGCTCAGCCGTTGGGTTTGTCGACACTACAAGGACGGACCCGAGCACAGACACCGTGCCCAATCTTCTCATGCGAAAGTCCTAAAGAAAAACAACCGGCGTGCGGCTCCTGTGCTGACGAGGCACCGGGTCGTGCGCTCTAGCTTATCCGCCCGTGATTAGCTCATGCAAGAACAAAGCACCAAGGGCCATGGGAGGTGACGTGCACGGGAGCTGGCCTGCGAGCCAGAGCTCAACCTCTTGGGTTTAGCGACGCTGGAGGGACGGACCCGAGCACAGACGTCGTGCTAGTCCCTAATCATGAGGCGGTCATGGGTGGGTTTGCAAGGGCGTACGACGTTCATGACAACGAAGTACCAGACAGGCAAATGATAATCATAAAGCGACTGATGGAAAGAGTAAAACTAGTTCTGGTAGATGCAAACGATACATGCCACGGGGATGGACCCATGTGGCTTGGGGATGATGCAGCCCGAGGGGCCGAGCAGCGCCCCAATTGAATAAACCGGAAAATGTCACCTGGCACCGTTGCTGAAGAGATGTCAGAGTAGCTGAAGACGCGTGCTGAAGGAGTCGCTCCTCATGAGCCACCTTGGCCTTGTGCCTTAGGAGGCCCCGGAGGCCCGGCAGGCTCGTGAAGGACCGTCGCCATCTCCATCAGGACTGCCTGGTGCCTGGCCTCCTGAGTCGCGAGGATGCTCCGCATGTGGCGCTGGAAGGTAACAACCGCGTTCGGCAGGCCGAAAGGCTTGCAAACGTAGCTGTGTGGGGGGCCCTCGCACCAACCAATGCGTGATGGCCAGAAGAGCTCCTGAGATGCGGCCCTGTTGAGCCCTGGGATGTTGACGCAGACACGCAGCACGTTATCCTCGCCAGGACAAGGAGCCGCGCCGGGTGGTGGGCGGCGTTCACCGCGCATGGCTCTCACCTCTTGAAGCTCCTAGGTTGCCTTGGTGATGAACTCTTGAGCACCTGGCACCCCGTGCCTTGTGCCCTCCTGGTGGAAGCGTGTGCTAAAGCACGCCTCCACGTGGTGCCCGAGCGCCTCCCTCGTGACGTTGGCTAGGTCAAAGGCCCTCCAGAGGAGAGCCCCCGAGCACATCCTGAGAGGGGCACCGAGCGCGCCTTCCTATGCGAGAGAGGGAGGCAACCCGTCCGTGGTGCACGTCCTGAGGTGGTGCCGCTGGACACACCGCTCTCCTGAGGCTCTTGGCGGAGCAGCTGCTTCTTCTTCTTGGGGACAGCCTCAGGAGGGTAGATGGTGCCTTCGTCGTCGGGGTTCTCGACTGCTGCAGCCTGGTAGGCGCGCTCGAGAGAGCACACTGCGTCCTTCTCCTCGCACGCGATCGTGATGATGTGCTGTTCCCTGGCATCTTGAGGACATTGTAACCATGATGAGTCACCACCATGAACTTGGACAGGGCTGGATACCCAAGGATGGCGTTGTACGGAAGGCGGATGTGGGCGACGTCGAAGTCGATGAGCTCAGTGCCGTAGTTGTCGCGCTTGCCGAAGGTGACAGTGAGGCGGATCTGCCCTATCGTGGTGGTGGAGCTGTCGGTCACTCCTGAGAAAGGCTTTGTGGGCTGCAGCTGGTCATAGGGCACTTGGAGGCGGTTGAACGTCTCAATGGAAAGAACGTTGAGCCCCGCACCGCCATCGATGAGAGTCTTGGTGACGAGGAAGCTGCTGATGATGGGCGAGTAGAGCATCGGGAGGGCACTAGCAGTTGCCGCGCACTTGAGCTAGTCTAACGAGTTGAAGGTGATGGTGCACTTGGACCACCTGAGCGGACGCGTAGCCTCAAGCTTGGGTAGGGCCGCGTTCACCTCACGGGCGAACTGCTTCAAGATGCAATGAGAGGCAGGGGCCTGGGCGCCGCCCAGGATGCAGGCGAAGGCACGAGGCTCCTGGAAGCCCCCAGCCCCCTCGCCCTGTTGGTGATCGTCGTTCCTCCTTGGTGGTGATGGCAGCGGAGTGAGGCCAGCGTTGCCCTGAGGTCGGTCCTCACGAGGCTGATCTCTCCAGGCACCCTCACGAGGTTGGGCTTGCCAATGCTCCTCACGAGGCTGATTGCACCACTCCTGGCGGGGGCCGCGGTCATCCCAGCATCCTCCTCCTTGGCCGTAGCCTCGGTCGTTGCGCTCGGGGCGACGACCGAGGTGCCCGCCGCGGATGGACCTGAGCTCCTGACAGTCGTTCGTGTTGTGACTGTGCATGTTGTGGAAGACGCAGAACGTACGGCTGCCCTTGGATGTGTCACATCCCTAGCTTTACCTTGCACTAGGCTAGCACTGGTCGGTTGCATCATGTTTAAATTTTATGTAAAGCTGAAATGGGGATTGTTCCAAACCTAGCACTTTGAAATTCAATTAGGTCTCGCTAAAAAAATTGCATTCAATGAACCCAAAATGCTTTTCTTTGATGTTTGATATTTTTGGCAATGGTTTTGATCCATACCAAAAATAATGAACATTTTTAAGGAACAATTTGGGCACTGAATTTAAGTCATTAAGTATTTGAATTGGGGCATTTAATTGCTATAAATATTACTAAATGCTCCAAAAATTCTGAAAATAGCTAAGGGCCTCTGAGTTAATTCAGTAGTTGCCCATAATTAATTTCAGGATTTATAGAAGTGATATGGTGTTGTTACTAAATCAAAAACAAATTTGCAAATTAGAAAATAGAACAAATTAGAAAAGCTGAGAGAGAGAAAGAGAGTGCTTACCTGCAGCCCACCTGGCGGCACCGTAGGCCGGCCCAGCCCACCTGCCGACTTGCCAATCATCTTCAACCTCTGCCAGTAGGCAGAGGGAGAGACTTCGCACGTGGCCGAGCGCGCCACCTCCTGCTTCGCGCTGGCTAGCCTCCCCCGAGTCCACCTGCGTGCCCAGGAGATGAGGACGGCCCCTCTCACTTTCCCCTCCTTCCTCTGCCTTGCCCACTTCCTCTGGCCTCTCTTCCTCGCGCCGCCGAGCACACCCGAGACCGCCACTCGCCGTAGCCGCAGCCACCGTCCACCCCATGCCTCCCCGATGTGCCCAGAAGACCTGCCTCGTCGCCCCCTTAGCCTACACTAAGCTATGCAAGACGGGAAGCGCCACACGGTCTCCATCTCGCCGTCTTCAACCTCGGGACCCGACAAACGCCGTCGTCCGATTCGCCACCAACAGGGCCTCCCCGACCTCATCGACGACGCCTTTGAGTTCGCTGTGAGCTCCCGCTTAGCTCCATGCTCGTTTTCACCCGCTAGCACCGTTTTCCACCACGGCCATGATCTCAACGCCGCCGCGTTCATCGCCGTTTTCGCTACAGGGAGCAATTGCCCTGCCCAAGCACGTAGTAGTGCTCCTGCTGCCCCGGGGTTTCCACCTAGCGTGTTGGTTTGCTCGGTTGCGAGCTGCAACCTCACAGATGACCGAGCCAGTGCTCCGGCCGCCGCTAAAGCTCATCGTCAGCCACTTTCCGGCCACCCCAGCACCACCCGCCACCACCACTAGAAGCGCCGCAACGCTAGGAACCCGTAGAGCCCTCCTGCGCATCAAGCCGTTGCCGGAGTAGCGATTCTGGCGTTTCTCCGCCGTTTGTTGAGGTCGCCGGCGGCTAATCCCCGGCCGCACCGACGTGGCATGCTTAGTTAACCACTAGCCCCCCTGTGCCACTGACAGTGGGCCGCACATGCTAATTAAGCCCCTACTTAGTTTAATTTAGGATTAACTAACCACTGTTTAGCACTGAGTCAATGACAAGTGGGTCACACCTATCAGGTTTGACCTGGACGGTCCTGTTGACCAGCTGACGTCAGCATGACTTAATGCTGACGCAGTTAATCATTTTCTGGATTAAAGATAATCCAGGAAATTCCAAAAAATAGTTAAAACTTCTAAAAATCATAGAAAATAATCTATAGCTCAGAATGAAATATGTTATATATGAAAAATTATCAGAAAAATCAGATCTATCCATCTGTATCATTTTCATGCATGAAAAACCAAATTATACCTACTGAATATGTGAAACAAATAAATGGCATTTTTAAATGCTTAATTTGGAGTTGCATTTGAACCCTTGGTTCAAATGAACTTCGTCCAAATCAAATGCTTGATGCATTAGCTCAAACCACATCATATATACATGTCATGATCATGCATCATATTGTTGCATTGCATTGATTGTGTTTCCTCTTGTTTGCCGCTGTTGGTTTCCTTTCGGTAGATGTGGTTCTGATGATGAGTTTGCTGACACAGATGAAGAGCTATACTATCTTCAGAAGTGCCAGGCAAGCAAAACCCCCTTAGTCATTCTGATACAATCCCACTCTCTCGCTTATGCTCTCTTTTACTGCATTAGGACAACAACGATTCAACTGTTACATGCTGCGGTAGTTGAACCCCTTTCCTCTGCATGACCTGTCTTTGCCTCAGTAAATACTTGAAACCCACTAGCATGAGTAGGAGTTGCTTGAGCCATGTTGTGCCTACTCATTCATGTTTGTGTTTTCATGCCTGCTACTGCTTGTGTGAACATGTCCTACTATTGAGAGCTAAGTGTGTGAACACGATTTGGTAAAGGTAGCGGTGAGAGGCCATGTAGGAGTACTGTGACGCCCTCGATTCAATTGTACACTAATCATACACGCAAATGTGTACGATCAAGATCAAGGACTCACAGGAAGATATCACAACACAACTCTAGACACAAATAAAATAATACAAGCTTTATATTACAAACCATGGGCCCCGAGGGCTCAAAAACATAAGCTCGAATACACAAGAGTCAGCGGACGCAACAATATCTGAGTACAGACATAAGTTGAACAGGGATGCCTTAAGAAGGCTAGCACAAAAGCAACTACTCATGGTCGTTAGTGGTCTCCACGTAGTAGTAGGCACCCTCAGGGTAGTAGTAATCGTCAGTGGGTTCATCTGGATCCTGGGCTCCACCATCTGGTTGCGACAACCGGAAAGAAGGAAGAAGGGGGAAAGGGGGTAGCAAAGCAACCATGAGTACTCATCCAAAGTACTCGCAAGCAAGGATCTACACTACTTATGCATCGGTATCAATGAAAGGGGGTAGTATCTGTGGACTAACTACAGAATGCCGGAATAAGAGGGGGAGAAGCTAGTCCTATCGAAGACTAGCATCTTCTGGAAACCACCATCTTGCAGCAACAGGAGGGAGTAGAGTAGTATAACATAAGTCATATTTATGTTGTTGTATCAACGCTCCTGGGATCCTTTCTCGACTCCCGAAGCAACATATACAAAACATGCCTCAGCATCCAGTTCTAGTTGTATCGATCGGGATACAACTCCGAGTGTCCGTTACCGTAGGACAGGCTATCGATAGATGTTTTCTTCCCTTCAGGGGTGCACCAACTTACCCACCACGCTCGATTAACTCTGGCCGGACACACTTTCCAGGGTCATGCTCGGCCTCGGCCAAACAATATGCCGCAACCCGACCTAGGCTTAATAGAGAGGTCCACACGCCGGACTAAACCTATACCCCAGGGGTCATGGGCCATCGCCCCGGAAACTCCTGCACATTGCGTACGCGGCTGGTGAGCAGACCTAGCTACCTCCTTCAAAAAGGCAGGTGCTTACCAGTCCAACCCGGCGTGCGTCGCTCAGTCGCTGACATCTATTAAGCTTCGGCTAATGTATATGACACAGAACGCCCATACTATGCCCACGTGATGGTTAGTGCTATCAGGCCAGAGGCCCCTCGGATCAAATATCCAAACCGTAGTGGATTAGGAACACGCGGTAACAAGCAGAGACTCACGAAGATGTGACCCTGTTGCCCCGTCTCGAGGACTTGCGGCAAGGGCTAAGAATGCCCGGCCACGCCTCGTAATTATCTCGCGGGCACCCTCCAGGTCAACCCGACTCCTCATCACTCACAAATAAGCTCGCGTGGGTACCCCTCAGGGCCGACCCGTCTTTAGTAACATGGTTCAGTATAAAGTCATAGTAACCATAGTAACCGTGTGTCTAACACCAAGGGGAAAACCTGAGGAGTCACCCTCGACGGATTCCACTTGATGTAATCATCAAGGTGAACGTAAGAGGAACCGCCCTCGAGGTTCACACTTGAGGGGTTTCACGACTGAGTCGTATCGGAAGTGGTTAAGGCGGAATCACCCTCGATGACCACGACTGAATAGCTACACTACAGAGATCTCATCAGGAGTGATGTATGAGGTTCCACCCTCGGCACTCGATGGTAACACTGCAGAGTCGAGTAACAAAAGGGGAAAGTGATGTGCGGTGCCGGGGCCTGGTCTTCAATCCCGTTGATCGGGTCTTCGATGATGAAGCAGGGGCAACAAGGACAAGGTGGGGGTCACTGATGGATCACTAACCAACCTATACTAAGCAGTTTAGGATAAGCAGGTAAGGTACAATGAGCAGGTTACAAAAGCAGGCTATGCATCAGAATAGGAGCAAACAATAACAGTAGCAAAATCTAATGCAAGCATGAGAGAATGGAATGGGTGATATCAGGATGATCAAAGGGGGGGCTTGCCTGGAAGCTCTGCTGTAAAGGAAGAAGATTCGTCGGTGATGTAGTCGATCACAGAGGCAGCATCTGTCTCGGGGTCTACCAAAGAGAAGAGGGGGAAGAAACAGTAAATACAAAGCACACAAGATGCAACACTAAGCATGACATGACGAAAAGCAGAACTAGGGTCGACCTAACGTAGTACTGCATGATATAGGTGAAGGGGGGATTCAACCAGGAATGTTTTCCCAGTTCCGGACTTGTGTCAGACAGATGACCGGAGGGGGAATGTTCAATGTTCATATAGTTAGAGGCATCAAACAGGTAAACGGACCGTGTATTCGGATTCGTCTCGTCGTTCTGAGCAACTTTCATGTAGAAAACATTTTCATCCGAGTTACAGATTAATTTCTATGATTTTTCAAAGTTTTAAACATATTCTGAAATGATTTAAATAACAGAAAAAAGAGTTACTGCGTTAGTATGACGTCAGCAATGCGTCAGCATTCAGCTAACCTGCTGACTTGTCAAACTGACAGGTGGGGCCCACCTGTCAGCCACTCTGGGTTAAACAGTGGGCTAAACTAATCTAACAGACTAATTAGAGGGGTGGGCCCCAAGTGTTAGTGATTAACTAACTTCTAATTAAATAACAGATTTTAACTAGCAGTTTTATTTATTTATAAAAATGTTTAAGCTAGTGGGGCCCGCATGTCAGTGGGTCAGAGTGCCCAGTCAGCAGTTGACCCATTCAACAGGGTCAACTAGGGCCCGTGGGGCCCGGCGGTACTGTCACAGGGGCCCCACTTGTGAGGCCACGTCGGCGACGACCAGAGATCGCGCGTCGATCTGCGGCGACAGTTTGACCGGGAGTAGCCTGAGACGGCGACGGCGAGCGGCGGAGGCGGCGCTGGAGTTCGGCCACATTTGGGTTTGGCGCTACGGGGCTCGGCAGAGCGCGGGGATGGGTGCTTCGGGCTCGCACGGGTGTGCTGAGCACAAACCCGAGCTCGTTTGAGCTCGACGGGCAGCGAGGGCACGTCTACGAGCTCGTCGGCAGCGAGGTGTTCGGGCGCGGCAAAAGCGGCGGCTGCGGCTACGGGGAGAGGCCGGAGAGAGGGGGAGGCGATGCGGCTGCTCACCGTGAGCCTGTAGGTGTGCGTTAGCGGGCCCGGGGAGGACCAACGACGGCGAATCGGCGCCGGATACGAAGACGGCCGCAGGAGGAAGAAGGGGTCGTCGGGCTCGCGGTGGTGGCTCCCTTCTCGCTCCGGTTGGTGCAGAGGGAGTAGCCGAGGACGGCGCGTCGTTGTGGCATGGTGAGGCAGCGGAGAGGTGACGGTGGCCGCGGGATCGAGTGGGGGACAGCGGCGAGCGCTTCGGGAGAGCTCGCGCGGGAGCGATAGAGAGAGAGAGGGGAAAACTGGGGTATCTAGGGTTTGCGGGGAAGGAAGAGGCGACCGGGGAGGCTCTTATCGGCGCCGGGGAGCCGTGGGATGGCCGACAGCGAGGCGGCTGTCGCCGTGTCAGTACGGGCGCATGACACCGCGCGATGAGCAGGACGACAACCTCCAAACGGGCTGGGCCCACTAGTAGAAAAAGGGCCTATTGTCCCGGTTCGTGAGGGCCTTCTGTCCCGGTTTGTGAACCGGGACTAAAAGGTCGTTACTAATGCCCTTGGCCTTTAGTTACGGTTCTTACACGAACCGGGACAGAAGGTCCTCCACGTGGCCGCTGCGGCCAGCCCAGGACGGGGGGCCTTTGGTCCCGGTTGGTGACACCAACCGGGACCAATAGGCATCCACGGGTCAGCATCTGGCTGGAGCTGAGGTTTTTGTTTTTTTAAAGGGGCTGATTTAGGGGTTTTGGGGGTTAATTTAGGTTGTTATTAGGTAGCTATTAGAGAGAAGTGTCCTCTCTTATATCTCCGTGCTTGGTTTACCAATGCTACGTACTGCTATGCCTAAACATGGCTTAGATTGAAGTGAAGGAAACATGTGGTGCATGTCGAAAGTAATACTAATCCTAACCTGATCAAGTTTGGATTCTACTACTTTCGACATGCACCACATGCATGTTGCCTTCACTTTAATCCAATCCATGTTCATTTCACCCGCTGATATATAATAACTCTTCATGCGCGCATCATGCATCATCATATATAATAACAAGTCCTACTAATCATCATCATACAACTTCTACTTGTTATTAATAACAAGTCATACGATCATCATCCTCATAGTCATCGAACCAACCCTACTTAATTGTTCTTAGCACATGATCATCAGTATTACGTAGGACCGAAATACCCTCTTTAAGGTAAAATAGCATAAAATAATATAGACCCTGACTCTCCATTATGGAGAATGGAGATCATCCTGTCTCCAATAATTGCGCTTCGCTTCCTTTTGCTTCCAAGAACCTCCTTGTGACTGTCCATACATTTTTTCCATTCTTTGATTTGCATGTCTCCACTTCTTTTAGAAATCCGATATGGACAGTTGAGATTCGTAGGATGACCTGGTTGTATGTTCAAAACATCAAGCCTACCATTCTGATACATCAAATGAGGCACACAATCCTCTGGGATTATCTGTTGAAAAACATAGTAATAACTTCATAGTTAGCAATAATGTACTAGTTTTAGAAGTATGCGAAATATGCACGGATGTCGTAATAGTAAGAAATCTTACCAGGGTATCTCCATAGTAGTTACCGTAGTTCAACACGTGCACTAGTGGCACGTATTGACCATAATGTGGAGGAGTTTTACAATAGATATTGTAATTCTCAAGATCGGTACAAAATCCGACCACATGAGTTTTCTCCTTATAAGTTAACTCAGAGCCATCGGTGTAGTAGGTTCTGTCTACCATGTTCTGCACATTGTTTGAACAATCAAAATAAGCTGTCAACTATTTTGAAATGAACAATATAAATTAGCTAATAACTATGTTTGAGAAACTCACATAGCGGTAGAATTGGAGGTGTATCAACAAGGACCCAAATGTCCATATTGTCTTGCTTGATGTCAGGATCTCCAAGATCCATGGTGACAAGCATACCCTCATCAAAACCATACATCTTTCAAAATGCTTCCCAATTTTTGCAACCAAAATGGGTTACGCTCTCAGAATTATACAGATTTACTTCAAAATCTATGTCATGATGGGTCCTTAGGTGAATTTTATTTGTTTCCATACTTTCATGGTCTTCAAAACCCATCCTCTCCAAGACGTAGCGTCTTGCATGGCATGGGATAAGCTAGCCAAATTGTAGAACATGAAAAGTACACGTTGAAATAGTTGAAGTCGTGCTTAATTAAGAAAAAATAACACTTGTCGTCGTTGCGTACCGTTTCAACATCGAAGGTCTCCTCCAGCTTAATACTGAAGCGCCGATCTTCCTCCAGGTGAGGCCTGTCGCACTGACCTCGGTCGTCGTGGCACCAGTCGCACTCCCCCGGGAGACTTTCGTCGTCCGAGTACGACATTTCCTATGTTCATAATTCAAATATTAAACGTCTACAATTAAATATATGTACTAAAAAACCTAAGTTACATCATTATTATTCATCACGGGTTGACTATCGGTTTGTCGAGTCTTTTCTTGAAAACTCTCAGCTCACGTGGTGTATACATTCGACCGTTGGTGATGGTCGCTCCTCCATTTGTCCCCGAGTGCATTACACCAAAATGTCTAGCACACGGGAACAAAGGAGAAGCGACCCCCACGACAACAATCGGGATTCTTCGTCCTCTCATATATATATGGTGGAACTCTCCCTCACTGATTCCTCTTTGACATTTGCGACCGTCAGTGATGGTAGCTCCTCCTTTCGTTCTCGAGTGCATTACACCAAATTGTCTAGCACACGGGAACGAAGGAGAAGCTACCCCCACGACAACAGTCGGGATTCTTCATCCTCTCATATATGGTGGAGACTTGACAGACTTACAATCAACCCGAAATATCATTTAATTATCTTTCTAAAAGAGGATTTGGCTGGTCTCACCTCGATGTCGGAGGGGGCGGTGACGGGGACGACGGTGGGGATGATGGAGGGGCCGGGGGACTCCTAGATTTCTGCGAAAACAAAAACCCTATAAGCTATTAACTAATCATAGTGCTCTCCAATTTTAGCATTCAAAGTAGGAGTAGTTTTCCACTTTGAGCATTCAATAAGAAAAATCAAATCACAAAATAAAGTAGTATTCAAATTAGGATGCATTCAATTATAAGCAAAACTACATCATCTCCATGCGTCCGTACATCATCGAATATTATCACTAATACACCTCGAATACTATCATACATATAGCATCGCTAGTACAGCTAGAACAGTAGCGCCCGACGGGTATCGGCGCGGGCGGTGGACACCCAAAGGGACGGAACCATCACAGGATCATAGCTCCAGTGAGATCCCTGAAGAACCTGCCAGGTATTGTCGAACCTGCCCTCCAACGCAACCATGTAGCGACAGACGTGCTGGTCCTCCTCGCTGACACGGTGACGTACCACCTCCGTGGTGTCCGAAAGCCTCGGCACCGTCACTGTCCCACGCGACCGCCACCAAATAAGGATCGGGTCAACGACGGGCTAGCTCCTCACCAACCTACGCCCACCGGAAGGTAGCACCTCCCAAAACCAGCCCGGCGGAGCCCAGTCCCGGACATGGCCCCTCTGATCAAGCCGGCCTCCTCCGCCGAGTCGACGACGAGGATGCGGGATAGGCATCGTCGACGTCGATGCAGGAATAATTGCTTTAACTAAAAAACAAACTAGTTCTATTAATTTCCTTGCTAAAAATAAACTACTTCTATAGTAAAATAAACTAGTTTTGTTAAATCAACTAGTTCAACTACTAATTAAGCACTTACTATAAATAAATAAAATAAAGTAGTTCTTACTAAAAATAAACTACTTCTATATATAGTAAAATTTAATAAAATAGTTTTATTAATTAATCAACTAGTTCAACTACTAAGCACTTACTATAAATATATAAAATAAAGTAGTTCTTACTAAAAATAAACTACTTCTCTATATAGTAAAATTTAATAAAATAGTTTTATTAAATCAACTAGTTCACCTACTAAGCACTAACCTAAAATCGATATCTACTAACAATTAACCTCAATAAAAAATTAATACATATATGAAAAAACGTATATAAACAAAAAAATTCTATGAACATTATATTCATACATACATAGCCACATCC